>NC_054538.1:78260677-78345677 GCF_017654505.1 Polyodon spathula | reverse complement strand
CAAAAACATTTCACGTAAATCACATAACATTTCACGTAAATCATGTATAATGTGTCATGTGGTCTGTGGTACCTGCAAACCCGTCTATATCAAGCTTGGTTCAGGACCCATGTGAGCCCTGTGTCAAACAGACATTCCGTGCGCGAGGCAAGATCACAAACCTGACCAGTGATGGCTGTGTTTGCAATAAGCCCTCCTCGCCTGGTAAAAAAAAAAAAAAAAAAAAATTGATGCAAATTTCAGGCTTCTGGACCACAACATATTCTCACATAATCCTAAACAACGTTGGAAAAAGGCATCCTTTCTGGATTCATTTTAGAAAGTGGGACATGGGAGCAAGAATGATGTTTGTGGTAAGCACAAGATCACAAAACCACCAAAAAGAGGCGTTCAGAGAACCAGCGCTTCAATCTTTCAATGCCAAAGGAAAAACAGAGATCAGGAAGGTTACACATGCAGACATTTTATATGCTGTGACTAGTTCAGCAAATCAATCTGCAGTAGACATGTTCACAGACTCACACATTGCAAAGTATTCTGCAGGAGTCACATAAACAGTGAAAGGCATTCCTGTTACAATTTCAGCATCAACCTCACTTTAGAAATTCAGATTGATTGATTACATGTGTTTCTATACAGAAGTAGTGTGTTCATTTAAAATAAAGATAGTTGTCAATGAAATGTTACTGGCATTGGAATTATTGATCCTCCACATTATGCGCAGTGTAATGAATAACGTTTCAATACCACAATGTTGTGTATTTTGGGTTTTCTTTTAAATATATATTTTTTATTTTTATGATGGACTTACTGAATTTAAAGGGTTTTTCTTTTATTGTTATAAAGTAGGTGCCACAGCTCGTCCTTTGATGACAAGGTCAATGCGCCGCACCAAACTCAGCCTTTAAGTTTGTTATGTGATGAAAGTAACAACGTCAGCTGTGTATGCTTTGCTGTCATGCAAAATCAACTACAGTGGACCTGTTTACAAAGTACTGGCTGCTGCTACAACTACAGCACAACAAGGAGAGGGGTATTACATCTCAGTCCTATGTGAGATGTTTCCAGTGCACACTGATTCTCAGAGAACTGTATCGTAGCAAACACCTTTACTCACATGGGCCAGCCTCTCCATGATCCAGTGTGGTTGACAAAGCGTTTGTCAGTGAGAGAGATTGCGTGTTTGAAAACGGAACACTGGAAGGCATTTATAGATTTTTTTTGATGGCATGGCAACCTTGCATAGTAATTTCATATAACTCCAATCATCGTAAATGACCCGTTCATGTAACGGCAGTTACCACAGGAGCCAGTTATTGGGTGGCGAGGGTTCGGAAATCTGTGCATAGAGAAACTAGGATTCTAGGGAATTCTATCCAAAAAAAAATTACATAGCAAGCTAGTATTTACCCGAGACCATCAATTATGCGGTTGCTTGATATCATGGCTGTAAAAAAAAAAAAAAAAGGCTAGAGAACAGGACAGTGACACAGGCTGTGTCAACAGAACTCAGAAAATAATAATAATGTATAATCTCTTGTTCTCACAAAACACTTGACCGTTCCTTCTTCACGTTTTCACCGTGGTTATTCAAGCATTCCAAAACAGTGTGGAACTGTACTGCATGCAACCCAGCCCTGCAACCTCTACAGGAAGCATCTCAATCAGATACACTTTAAATGGGATCAGATGCATTTTCATGTGCGTGATGGGGGAGGGGATATACTGAGGTGCTGGCTACCACTGCAGAAGAGCCCAAAAGAGAGACAGCCTATGAGAAACGAGTGTCTGTGCAGGTGAAGAGACAGCCTATGAGAAACGAGGGTCTGTGCAGGTGAAGAGAGAGACAGCCTATGAGAAACGAGGGTCTGTGCAGGTGAAGAGAGAGACAGCCTATGAGAAATGAGGGTCTGTGCAGGTGAAGAGAGAGTTAGCCTATGAGAAACGAGGGTCTGTGCAGGTGAAGAGAGAGTTAGCCTATGAGAAACAAGGGTCTGTGCAGGTGAAGAGAGAGACAGCCTATGAGAAACGAGGGTCTGTGCAGGTGAAGAGAGAGTTAGCCTATGAGAAACGAGGGTCTGTGCAGGTGAAGAGAGAGTTAGCCTATGAGAAACGAGGGTCTGTGCAGGTGAAGAGAGAGACAGCCTATGAGAAACGAGGGTCTGTGCAGTGAAGAGAGAGACAGCCTATGAGAAACGAAGGTCTGTTCAGGTGAAGAGAGAGAGTCAAGGTGTGTGCAGATAGAAAGAGGCAACAAACTTCTGAGCGCTGACTCAGTGAACACCAATGCCGATAACAAGGAGCAGGGCAATTGCACTGGATTCCCGCCAGCATCCCAGAAGGAACACGGCTTGATGGAGCATAATACATACTAACAGGGAGCTTTGACAAATCTTAAGACAAATTTTCTCAGTCTTTCTGTAAATGATTAGACCAAAGGGCCGATTTGATCAACCTATACCCTGCTGGTCATTTTAGAGCATTTTACAGCACCAGGTAATCATATATTTTTAAAGCATTCCCAGTATAAACACAGATAGGGGGTCGATGCAATCCAGGGAGAGCTCTCAGGGCCACCCATATTAGCACCGACAAGCCCAGCCCAGAAAGAGCACTTGGATGAGTCGATGTTCATACAGTATGTTTCCATGTTAAACATGGCCATGGAGACTGCCTATCTCTACCTGGAGTGGTAATACAATCAGGGTTTATTTCCAGGGAGTTTGTTTCCAGCCTCTTCTCAGCTGCTGTTGAGGAATTACCCAGGCTGTCCTTCATTGCAGTACACTGAGGCCGCAGAGCTGAAGAATGGAGGCAAACCTGAGTTTACACAGCTGCACCTGTCTTAAAGGGGTTTACAGTCCATTTACATCACAGCCAGTGAAGCCCTGCGGTACTCTCCTGCCTGCTTCGTGGAAGGAGGATAAGCACAAACAATGCAATGCAAATACATGGTATAATCTTCCAAACCTCCCCTGTACACATGGGTCTTAGTCTAAGCAGTGGAAAGATGGCATTCACAACCTCTCGGAGGGCGAGGCAATGAAGTCTGCCTCACAGGTCAGGAAGGGAGCTTCACTTGCCCCCAAAAGAGGACCCCGGGCTCACCGCAGCTGCACCACCAATGCAAAGAAGAGAGAAAAATGTTACTTAGACATGGTAGTTAGTGATTAATTACAATAAATTTAAAAATATATATATAGATATATATATATATATATATATATATATTATATATATATATATATATAACACACACACACACACACACACACACACACACACACACACACACACACACACACACACACACACATTTTTTTTTAAATTAAACTAATGTAACAGCTCAGCATAGCTCCTCACACACACACAGTTTTTGATCCTGGTGGAGAGATGGCCCCCATTCCGGGCATGCTAGCAATACTTTGCTAATCGGAAATAATATCAAACAAAGACAGAAGAACGAATGTAAGATTTCATTGGTGAGGAGGGACTGGTTGATTTTAACTTTGACAGCTGACGTTGCCGCACCTATACGGAAGACGAGAAATAAATACCTTGAGGAACAATGTGAGCTGCAAAATTGAAATGTCCCAGGAGTGAAAGAAGGTTCCGTTTACAAATGGAATGGTTGATCTCAAAGGATTGTGTGCTAACAGGACAGCATGCTAACAGGACAGTGTGCTAACAAGACAGCGTGCTAACAGGACAGTGTGATAACATGGCAATGTGCTAACAAGACAGCGTGCTAACAGGACAGTGTGCTAACAGGACAGTGTGCTAACCGGACAACATGTTAACAGGACAGCATGCTAAGAGGACAGCATGTCAACAGGACAGTGTGCTAACGGGGTAGTGTGCTAACAGGACAGCGTGCTAACAGGAAAGTGCTCTAACAGGACAGCATGCCCAGCCTCCATGTGTTGAGAGTCTCCAGGGCTAGGGTAGTCCTCTCCCTCTGGATGGTGAACTGAGTGAAGTCCTGGTCTGTCCTGGAATACTCTGGGACGGGCGGCAGGGCTCGGAGGAGTTGGCAGGAGCTGGTCTGGCGTGCGGATGTCAGACTCGTTAGTGGAGCGAGTTCCACCTCATTAACAGAGAGGGGCGGGGCTGAGACAAGGAGGGTGGAGAGGTGCTTGTGCAGCAGTCTGATGTTGACGAGTCTCTCTGCCCACAGTCACCTCCCCCTTGTCAAGCAGGAACTCCTTATCCCAATAAAATAATAAGCAAGTGGCACAATTACATGTGGAGCAAAGCATTATACTGTAATTCGTTTGATCCATTTTCTAGGCATTCAAAGAGTCCTTACCAGTGTTTTAAGCTTAACTTCTGTACCCTCTACAAGCTTCATTAAAACCGTTACCCTTTTTGTTGAGCAAAGAAATACTTCTTTTAAGCTAATTGCAGAAATGCAAATATTTTAAACAGTGTTCTATATACACTGATATTGGTCGCATGGTCTGTTTGCAGCTTGACCAATGGAGTGCACAAGGAAACTTCTTGATGTGTTTAAAGGGTTCTTGAGGTTAAGCTTGTTTTCAAGTGGGTCCTGAATCGACAGAGGTCAGTCGACACACATGTGCACACAAATTGAAAATTCCATATACAGTATATATCGTTAGTAGATCCTTCTGAACTTAACAAATCCCAAATATTGTGATTTGCAAGAAACATTGGCTCTAATTCCAAAGATTTAGCTATTCATAGAATGTTTTTTTTATGAATAATGCAAAGTTTAATATTAAAAAAAGTTGTTCTACAGCAGATTGTTGTTAAAGATGCCCAGTTTCACGAGTATTTTAGAGTCATTTATTCATTACCCATGAGCAGGTGAAGCTTCGTCAGCAGAGCCCATCAGGTCCCGTTTACAAAATCAAGTCCTGATCGCATTCCATTAAACCGTCAACTATTTCAGAGTGGTTTTAGAAGATTTTTTCAAAGCACCAATAAGCCTAGGAGAATGTTTCTAACCACTCTGTGAAAAAGACCCATTGGTCTATTCTGAATCCTCAAGAACAGCGGTGCTCAGAGCATTATGTTGCGTTGTGTGCGTGGAGTGAGGAGACAGAGCATTATGTTGCATTGTGTGAGTGGAGTGAGGAGACAGAGCATTGTGTTGTGTGAGTCTGGAGCGAGGAGACCGAGGGAGTGCAGAGCAGGGTGAAGATGCTGCAGGATTCAGCACAGCCCCAGAGGGATTCGCATCTGCTTTCCATTTCACCGCCTGGCTCCAGTTGCTCATTCTAACTTCAAAGAGTCTCTGCTTCTGACATCATGCTCAAACCATTACATGGGATATGATGCTAGCACCCCAAAAAATAGAAAGGAAACAACCAACTGCTCCATCTGCTATCTCACATGGTGTCACAGAAAATCACAAACTTCCTAGTGAAATACAAACCGCTGTAAACGCCAGGTAGCCATAATACTGAGCTGGCATCGGAGAAGTTGGCAACAAAACACAGCAGAGCCTGATCCTGTGGCAGCCCTGCGTTCCTGTATCAATGTGTGAGGCATTTAACACTGATGAAGGATGCAGCACTAATAGCACTAAATGACTGGGCTGCACTGTAAGGAAGGGCACTGAGATAAAACTCACTGCTACCATCTTCACCATTTAATAGTACAATAGATTAAGATGCTTACACCCATAACTTGTTGTATTTTTCTAATGCAGATTCCCAGTTTAGGAATTATTGAATAAATAATCCTAAAACGTTTTTTTCTTTAACTCCCTACAACCATTTGCATTAATTTAAGTGTGTTATGCTGGTATACTATCAGTCTGCTTTGATTTCCAAACAGTCTCCATTCCCAAGGTGTTCGTAACTCTGTGGTTCTGCTGAACTTGCTAAATGATCGGTTTCTCTGCTGTCAAACAATGCAAACTTGTTAAACACCAGTGCTGACCCTGAGACACCCATGGTCTTGTAAGCTGCTGTGTTATAAATTGCCGGTAATTACTTTACAGGCTCATTTCTTTGACTAACATGTCCACTAGCTGGGTAACCTGAGAGAAGCACATGCAACTTGAGCACAGGAGGATTGAACTATTTTCCAAAACAAAAGCAAGCCCCCCGCTTATCCTTTAGGAATGCATTTGAAAAGCGACAGGATGAATTGCTCATTTAATAAGTATCGGTCATTTAAATCTGACCCCTTGTGCTGTAGATTCCATATGCACTGTGCTTTTATTATTAGACCCGGTAAAAGTTGTAAAAGAAAGCAACCAACTTCCTACTCGTAACCAAATGACAAGCTGTCAGTGTGAGTGAAAAGACACAGGAGTTGATGTCCTATTCCAGGGGTTTTCAACCTGTTTTTGAAACTGTACCCCTTCTGTCGGGAGGGTTCAGCTAAAGTACCCTTTACAATTTCCGCTCGTTGAATGATACCACAGTCGCAATAAAAGGCAGAATAATCTGATTAACAGTTGTGTTTCCCTTTATTTAATATATAATGGTTCACAACAGCCTGGGACTGACAAACTGCTGGTTTAAGACAGAATACCAAACAGTAGGCTTCATTCTTAAAACTTAATTACATGTCTTTGGATGCACAGGATTAAAAGAGAATATTTCTTTGGAAACGCATTTGCTTTCTATTCGGCAAAATCATTATAAATAATACAAAATAGTCTGCACTGTAAATGTTTATCACGTGACACTACCCACCTCAGCATATTTTTGTGTGCCATTTAAAATTTTTGCAGTGAGTATCGAAAACATCAACCTCAAGATTAAACTATAATAACTAACAATAACATTTTTTTTTCAAGCATAAAAACGGGACTCTATAAGTTTCTGTAGCTTTGCACTTTCTGTAGACTTGTGTGTTTTCTTCCTTTGTTTTTCCTTTGTAAGTAAGAAATGCATCCATTTGAAACACTGAAAACATATTCACTCAGCCGATATTGCTAGACACCTGCTTTATCAGAATGGAAATCATGCATACAGGTGGAAAATGTGGACATGATAGTTTTTTTTTTTTTTAAATCTGCGCTTCACTTTGAGCTGCTAAACCAAGATTAACTAATTATACACAGTGTTTTAGAGAATATTTAATACTGTTAAAAAAAACATGATTTTCTTTTACTTTCATTTTTATTTGTGTCATCCTGTGTACCCCCTATGACCCTTAGAAGTACCCCAGTGGTACTGGTACCCCTGGTTGAAAACCCCTGTCCTATACGATCAGGTTCTCTTAGAAGTACCCCAGGGGTTCGCTTACCCCTGGTTGAAAACCCCTGTCCTATATGATCAGGTTCTCTTAGAAGTACCCCAGGGTACGCGTACCCCCAGTTGAAAACCCCTGTCCTATACGATCAGGTTCTCTTAGAAGTACCCCAGCGGTACTGGTACCCCCAGTTGAAAACTCCTGTCCTATACGATCAGGTTCTCTTAGAAGTACCCTAGGGGTTCGCTTACCCCTGGTTGAAAACCCCTGTCCTATATGATCAGGTTCTCTTAGCAGTACCCCAGGGGTTCGCTTACCCCTGGTTGAAAACCCCTGTCTTATATGATCAGGTTCTCTTAGAAGTACCCCAGGGGTATGCGTACCCCTGGTTGAAAACCCCTGTCCTATACCATCAGGTTCTCTGTGCTTTACTGACATTGCGTCTTACACAGCTCTGCTAATTCGACAGTCTGCAGCTCATGCTTCCCACAATCTGTTGGTCCAATCCAGTCCATATAACCAAGGCCTTCCTCCACTCCCAACCATCCACACAGCAGCTTTGTCTGTCACTGGAATACAGCCCTTCACCATGTGATCAGTCCTGTGCTGGACCACTGTTCTAACAGCTGCGCTATATTTCTAGCTTGCTTCAGCTCCGGTGGCTTGCTGAGGTTGAAAGTTTGAGAAGGAAAGCTTGTATTAGTAGCTGCATGAGGAGTTACTAATACAAGTTAATAGTATTTCTTCCCCATTTCCTCACCACAGCCACAGGTCTTCAATGCAGCACAATGCACTATTGACAGCCTGGCAACAAAGTGCACTGTACTGTGTAATGCACGCCACTGGCTTGAACCCAAGACCGAATGAATGGGATACTTGAGATGCTTGAAGCATTCTGAAGTTTCAGACGCATTCATTAATGTACCGTCTCCCCCCCCTCCTCGTTCTTTCACATGCAGTGTCTGCTCCAACCCCCCCGACTCACTCACTGGCCTCTCCTATTGAGGATCAGTGCATTGGCAGCTGTCAGACCGGACCAGTCAGTGACCAAATTACTTTCCTGAAACAATGGGAATAAAAGACTGTGACTAACTGTGAATACAGATGCCGTCTACATGTCAAAACAAGAGAAAGGCAGGAATTGGGACCATTTGATTTAAGACTCTGTCACTCTGCTGTGTAACAGGGCCCTCTCATCACTGACACACCGGTCCAGGATTTACAATACCCTACATTCCAGAACCCTGCATTTCCCTGTGTGTGTCTGATTGAGAGGCTTACTGTATTGTCATTGTTTATATTCTCTATGTCTTATATGGACTCATTGAGTAATATACTGTGCTGAACTTAAGTGAAATATGTTAT
Organism: Polyodon spathula; assembly: GCF_017654505.1. NCBI lineage: Eukaryota > Metazoa > Chordata > Actinopteri > Acipenseriformes > Polyodontidae > Polyodon > Polyodon spathula. The sequence goes on along the minus strand of NC_054538.1, from coordinate 78,337,136 downwards.
TAATCTTACCATGCATACCTCAGAGGTGACTAGTACACTCTCTCAGCAACACCGCCACCAGGGAAAGGGAGTCCAGGGATTGTTCAGTAGCTCATTGCATTATATACTAAAATACCCCCATTGCATTATTTACTAAAATACCCCCATTGCATTATATACTAAAATACAGAAATCTTTAAGTTTTAATCATGAAGAATGTCTTCCTATATTATGCAACAATATCCCCGAACAGATCCTTTACTTTTAGTTATTTTAAAAGTGACAATGAAATGCAGGTCTGTTAAATGGCCCAACAGAAGAGTCTGAGAGCAGCATGAGTGAGAAGTGAATTGGAATGGTTGCAGCTCGGCGGTACTGCAGTACTGTTTTGTATGCCCACCGTTTGCCTCATTTACAGCTTGCAGTCTTTTTTGTATTCTGAAACCAGTTCCTGGGATCTTTCAGGAGATATTTTTGCCCATTCTTCAACACAGACAGCTTTGAGTTTTGCCGTTGACGTTGGTTTCCTTTTTGCTATAGCAGCCTTCAAGTCAATCCACAACATCTCGATAGGATTCAAGTCTGGGGACTGAGATGGTCAATCCATAACTGTAATCTTCCTATTTGTTTCAGAGAATGCTTTGGGTCATATCCTGCTGGAATACAAACTTCTGTCCAATGAGCCTTCTAGCACTGGGTAACAAATGAGAGTGCAAAATGTATTCATATTTTCAAACATTCATTGATCCTTCTACAATACAAAGGTTGCCAGTGCCTGAGGAAGAAAAACAAGCCCATCCCATCACACCACCTCCACCATGTTTAACACTGGGCATGAGGAACTTTTCTTTAAATTCTTCTCCTCTTTTCCTCCAAACATACTGTTGCTTAGTTTCTTGGTTATATATATATATATATATATATATATATAGGGTTCATCTGACCATAAAATTGGGAAACTCCAATCGCTTTCTTTTGTGTATTATTTTTATCAAAGGCTTGCATCTTGGTTTTAGCCCATGGACAGTCATCTTGTTAAGGTATCACTGAATTGTTCGCTTGTGAAATTTCTGACCATCTCTTCTCAATTCTTGTGTCAAATCTTTTGCAGTAATCTTAGGATTTTGCCTGGCTGTTCGAACGATTCTTCTTCCAGATTTTGCAGAAATCTTTCTTGGTCTTCCACAACAGGAGCTAGTTGCAGTAGTTCCTGTTCTCCTGTGTTTATCAATAATAATCAATAATTTAGTGGTAGGCAGACTTCATGTTTATATATATATATATATATATATATATATATATATATATATATATATATATATATATATATATATATATATACAGTTTGTATATTATTATATATGGTATATTTAATGGTAGGCAGCATACAGTATGTATATATAATAAATATAGACTGGATAGGAGGCTCATGGTGGGAAACTATAGTTACTAACAGGGGTCTATAATACCTGAAGTCACAGGCTGTCCCCTGGAGATAACTACAGCTCTTCCCTCAGGTCCTTTAGTCCTGTAGTTTCCCACTATGAGCCGAGGTCTGCAGTGCAGATTTGTTTTATGAATTAGTCATTAAAGTAAGTGAGGCAAGATTGTAAATAAATACATAAATAACCATTAAATAAATACCATGAACATGAGAATTCATAAATACGATATTTAAATAACACATGAAGTACATTGTAAATTACAATATTTAATGCAGCTTTCATTTTAAATTGAGCTGCCCGTCTGACTTTCTCACTGCACAGCATTCTCGGAGGAGTCCGCTGAGTTTGTGAACAGCATATGTTTTTACACCTTCAAGTTGGATTTGAAATTTAGGATGTCAGAAAACACTGAAAGCAGTTTTTATGATGATTTCAGTGTTTGCAGCACCTTTGTTGTAGTATATTTTGTAATTTGTTTTTTGTTATGTTTCAAAATCGCTGCCCAGGAGGTCGAGATTCAGGTTTGTCCGCCATTTTGCTTTGAGAGGAAGGGAGTTTGTAGCTTTAATTGGAAGAGCGACGCGCACTGCGATGTTCCTGCTCACTGCTTGAGTTACGTTGTGTTTTTGGATTATCTTCTACAGATTGGGTAAAATGAATTTTCTGTATCACAATGAGGTCATTTGCAAGACAACCCCATCCTGTACATGAAAACATTTCTGGGTTCTAAAAATTTTAATTAATCCCAACTCGCTGGGGTCGACCCGATCAGGTTGGGGTCTTAACACACACATACACATATATATACTATATATATACCAGTATTTAATGGTAAGCAGACAATTCATTCCTGTAAGTGATCTGTGGGAGCCTTCATCTGGAACTTATTACACATTTCCATGAAAAGGCATTTTCTTGTTCAACAAATCCTGGATTTGGGCTTTGCAGCTGAAGCTTATCAGATGTCTAAAGCTTTTGAGCAGAGAGTGATGTGAAACCTGAGAAATTAACAATTTGCTCCGCTTCACATAACATTTACTTCCTGCTAGAGATGAATGCCGATTAAAACACGGCAGAAACTTATGGAAATAGGGAACAAAGTTTTCCTGATTCTCCGCTGACTTAACCCGCAACTGCACTCAAACCTCTTGACGTACGGCACGGAAACCCCCACAGATACATGGCATCGCCATGTTTGCAGACTTTGGTACAAAAACTCTTGGTTGCCTAATTTTCACTCTAGCTAACTAGCTCTCCACTCCAGTTCTCTGTCACCACTGCAGTCCTGGGTTCTCCCTTATAAAAGTGGACCACAGTAAATCTGCAGGGCAATTTTGCAGTTTTCCCATGGACATACTATGCATTTAACACAGTTTATCCTGGTTTGCCTTTTTTTAATACGCTTTACCATATCTCTTTGGGCTTTACAATGCTTACCTTTGCTTTATATTTCTATTAGTTTCTAGTACGTTTTTTCAAGCTGCTTTGTCATGCTTTTTTGAATGAGGTTTTCATCTGAAATAATCAGTTTCAGGTTCAGTTTGGGATACTGGATAATTCTGCGCATGCCCACTGTGTTACACTCTCTGGCTGCACAGCGCTGCGTGCTTGTGGCTTTGATGAAGCAGTCTATACAGTCCAATGTATGGATGTTTTCTACAGACACGCCTGATAAATTAACCAGATATAGATGACTTGTTAAGACGATACATCTTGAATGGAAATGTTGACGGTCAACTTCAGGCACATAACAACTATAGCACTGGCGAGAAACACTTTGCATTTCCAGTGGGTTATTCAGGGTTTGGACTTAATCATTCCAGTAATATTATCATCCTCCTCATCATCAAACAATGTCACTTTATAGTGGAAAAAGCTACAAACCAGACCAATGTTGGCAGAGTGCATCAGGATCCTTTGTCAGGGTGCAATGGGGCAACACAGCATTGCCACGAAACGAAATCTAACACAACTAGATATTTAAAGAAACAGTGCTTTTAAACTAGACATGCACAAACACAAAAACCCACAATCGGAGAGACAAAAACATGAAATTAATGTTTTGTGTAAGAATTCATCAACAGTGCCCTTTTAGTGCAATACTGTATCATAAATTAAAGAAAAATGAGAATGTGATTTTCATGTATACAAAAAAAAGTTAAAGTGTCTCTTCCCCTTCAAGAATTCTCTCTTGATTCGTATGATCTTAAAATTCACCCTTGGTCAGCTCAATGGTTGGTCAGCTGCTGCTGTAATTGCATTTACACACACAGATTTATGTTTCCAAGAACATAATTACCATGTGTGCAAATCAGGCTGGGCAGAGTGGCGGCTGCACAGTGCAGTAAAGCAGGCAGTACATGTTGCGATGGCCTGACCTTCTGCATACACATTCAAAACAAGATCAGAAGGAGTATCTTGAAAACTGCGCATATACGGCAGATATTGCACATGTAACTGCACGTTTACAGCAGGGTGCTGACAAAGGTGTAAGCCTAAGACAAAAGTAAAATGATAAATAGGTAGAATCAGGTTAATACATGTTGTGTTTCTATTTATGCCTTCCCTCGTTTATGCCTTCTATCATTGTTGCCGTGCGTTTAAACATTGATGCCTTCCCTAGTTGTTGCCCGTGACGTTTAACCATTTATGCTTTCCCTCGTTTATGCCTTCCCTCGTTTATACCTTCCCTCGTTTATGCCTTCCCTCGTTTATACCTTCCCTCGTTGTTTCCAGTGACGTTGAACTGTTGACTGTCATTCCTTTAATCATGGACTAAAAGAAGTACTTCATAACACTGTTGTGCTTTAACCACTATGCTGTATGTTCACTCGAGTGTCACACACTGTCCTGATACACAGCACTCCTTTAGAATTCGATTTGGTACCATGTAACAGAGCATCACGCTTTAACTCTATTGATTATAGCAAAAAAATAAACGTCACTGTTTGATGAATTATCAGTTCTCAATGCAAGCAGTGCTGTCAGTGTGCACACAGACAGCTAGCCCTTCCTGGTCATGGGCAGTGCCACCTGCACCCGAGATCTTAGAGCTGGGATTGGTTACCAGCTAGGATCTTACAGCTGGGACTGGTTACCAGCTAGGATCTTAGAGCTGGGATTGGTTACCAGCTAGGATCTTAGAGCTGGGACTGGTTACCAGTTAGTCTTGTTTCATAGAAGGTGACCATTTTTTTTTTTTGTTTTTGGCTTATTTCACAACCATACTCAACTCTTAGAAAAGTTTCCCATAGTAAAAGCACAGCAAACTGTAATAAATTACAATGACAGCACGGCAAAGCATAATAATAAACATGAAAAACCAGGGCAAACTATGGGAAAAGCATGGGGAGAACTGCGCAAAACCATGGTAAACTAAGGGTCCCTAGCTTTTACCAGTAAATATCTTGAATGTTACCAGCGAGGCCTCTTTCATGTGTGCATGTCTGAGTTCACTGAGGTCCGCTAAGCCAGGACATTCCCCGCCTAACTGTAGCTTATGCAGCCCCCTTCAGAGGCTGGAGGGAACGTGCCACAGCTCTGTGGAACAAGGGCAATGTTTTCTTTCCTGCAAGCGCGGAGCAGCCTTGCGAGAAGAACAGCGGCTTTCTGAATAGGTCTAGACTTTGCACAGCTACGGGTCACTAATTCAATTAGATTCCACAGAGAAAAACCACACCACTTTACACCGCTCCAATTCAATACTTCCTACAGCCCTCCCCTTCTACTGAGAAGCCATAAATTCACCGCCACAGCGTCACACCTCGCTGGACAGAGAGCAACAATACAAGGAGTCAGTGTGAGGGTCCCTGCAACAGCAGTCATTGGAGAAAACCAGCCAACATATGACAAACTGTTTTGTTTTCACACTGCTCAGTTACTTGAAAAATAAAAACAACACCTGCATTTATTGTGGATCATTTTCTTAAGGTACCTGACTGCTATTTTTTACTGTTTGCCTTTGATCTGATTACAGAGTTACAGTGAGTGCAGAGTATTAATGTCTTGCATCCAGGGCCCACAGAGGCACTGGGGTTTACACACACTGTACCTCATCCAGGACCCACAGAGGCACTGGGGTTTACACACACTGTACTGCATCCAGGACCCACAGAGGCACTGGGGTTTACACACACTGTACCTCATCCAGGACCCACAGAGGCACTGGGGTTTACACACACTGTACTGCATCCAGGACCCACAGAGGCACTGGGGTTTACACACACTGTACTGCATCCAGGACCCACAGAGGCACTGGGGTTTACACACACTGTACTGCATCCAGGACCCACAGAGGCACTGGGGTTTACACACACTGTACCTCATCCAGGACCCACAGAGGCACTGGGGTTTACACACACTGTACTGCATCCAGGACCCACAGAGGCACTGGGGTTTACACACACTGTACTGCATCCAGGACCCACAGAGGCACTGGGGTTTACACACACTGTACTGCATCCAGGACCCACAGAGGCACTGGGGTTTACACACACTGTACTGCATCCAGGACCCACAGAGGCACTGGGGTTTACACACACTGTACTGCATCCAGGACCCACGTGTGCAGAAGGGAAGTGGTGTATCAGCTTGGTATTACACTTCAGTTAATTAATAACATAATAAGTTTGTTTATTTAGAAATTTGTGGATATCTGCAGCCCACGCTCCCAGTGTTTTATCAGGATTCCGTTACGCTGCAGCCCATGCTCCCAGTGTTTTATCAGGATTCCGTTACGTGCTGCAGCCCACGCTCCCAGTGTTTTATCAGGATTCCGTTACGAGCTGCAGCCCACGCTCCCAGTGTTTTATCAGGATTCCGTTACGAGCTGCAGCCCACGCTCCCAGTGTTTTATCAGGATTCCGTTACGAGCTGCAGCCCACGCTCCCAGTGTTTTATCAGGATTCCGTTACGAGCTGCAGCCCACGCTCCCAGTGTTTTATCAGGATTCCGTTACGAGCTGCAGCCCACGCTCCCAGTGTTTTATCAGGATTCCGTTACGAGCTGCAGCCCACGCTCCCAGTGTTTTATCAGGATTCCGTTACGAGCTGCAGCCCACGCTCCCAGTGTTTTATCAGGATTCCGTTACGAGCTGCAGCCCACGCTCCCAGTGTTTTATCAGGATTCCGTTACGAGCTGCAGCCCACGCTCCCAGTGTTTTCTTGCGATTCCGTTACGAGCTGCAGCCCACGCTCCCAGTGTTTTATCAGGATTCCGTTACGAGCTGCAGCCCACGCTCCCAGTGTTTTATCAGGATTCCGTTACGAGCTGCAGCCCACGCTCCCAGTGTTTTATCAGGATTCCGTTACGAGCTGCAGCCCACGCTCCCAGTGTTTTATCAGGATTCCGTTACGAGCTGCAGCCCACGCTCCCAGTGTTTTATCAGGATTCCGTTACGAGCTGCAGCCCACGCTCCCAGTGTTTTATCAGGATTCCGTTACGAGCTGCAGCCCACGCTCCCAGTGTTTTATCAGGATTCCGTTACGAGCTGCAGCCCACGCTCCCAGTGTTTTCTTGCGATTCCGTTACGAGCTGCAGCCCACACTCCCAGTGTTTTATCAGGATTCCGTTACGAGCTGCAGCCCACGCTCCCAGTGTCTTATCAGGATTCCGTTACGAGCTGCAGCCCACGCTCCCAGTGTTTTCTCGGGATTCCGTCATGAACTTCAGCCCACGCTACCAGTGTTTTCTAGGGATTCTCAATGCCAGTGAATGTTAACTTATGCATGGCGGCTTGAACCTCAGCAGCAAGCGTTTGCAGAGCACCAGCTATCCAGCTTCCACTGGTGGCTGGAGGGAATCTTGGTTAATTAGAAATGAACTCCAAAACTTGATTAAAAGAACATTATAACCAGGGAAGATGATATCTCCAGACGATAAGCAAAGGAGGGAAACGTGGTACTATGTGGAATGTGTGCTGTTTCTTTAACTGTCATTTATGCATTTGTTTAATTTGCACAGTGCCTTTTTGCTCACAATCATTTAAAATGGTCCAGAGTTATCTACCTACCACTGGTCTGGAGCATCAAACTTATGCACCATTCCACCAAGGGGCCCACGTCTGTGTGCTCAGCAGGGTCAGTGATTGAGAGGTGAAGCTCACTGAGCACAAACCCACATGGTGCCAGCCTGGAGACAGCACGGTCACTCATTCAACATTCAAGAGCACCACATTCAAAATGCATTCAATGAACAGGAAAAATATACATAGAAAAACAGGAACTCACAAGAGCCAAAGGCATGCTTACTCACTCAACTATGATTTTCTTGCTTTTTTCAGCAAACTTTCAGATTGCTAATTATTAAGTGAATTAGCACAAGATAAAAGAAAATGGAAGTCAAGAAATAGAATTGCAGAACGGTGTTTGGAGGATGCCACGCAAGTGCATGTTGGCAAAGACTGCAATCAAGACTGTGATCAGTTAATTCCCAAACAGCAGCCTCAATGATCACTTCTAAAGGAGCTATAGAATTATAAAAAAAAGCAGGCACTGAAGCCTGGTGTGGCACTTGACCAGAGGAATGAAGGAGCTGAGAGACTGGGAGCTGAAGTGTTGATCTGATTCCCCTGTATCTGCGAGACCCCTCCCCCTCCAGTCTAATCACTTCATCCTTTGGCCTCTTCATGGTGCACACTGACAAGTTTCAAGCTCCCAGATCAAAAGTTTTCATCTCCACGAGGCTCAAACAAGAGCAGCGTCACTATATCTGCTTCTCACAGCCTTCTGGATCCGTCAAAGACAAAGAGCCAACATTCTGCTCTACTGATAATCAATTTGGAACGTGATAATGTGCGGTCTATCTGCTCTGATTTCACACCACAGACTCCAAGACCTGTCTGAGAGAGCTGGAGAGAGGGGGCGATGCCATGCCGTGCCAAACATACACGGTACTGTCACGGGAGCTGTTCAGTGTGTTGATATGTAAATAAATCCTGTTCGCCTGCAGGGGGCGTATCAACCTCAACCTCTCTCTCTATTCCTGGCTGTCACTCAGCAGCGAATGCACGCTCCCACAAGGAAACAAAGGAAACCATGCCAAACGAAATGAGATGTGCCACTCAGTCAAGAAGCATAATGTTTTTTCTTCCTATTCTTTTATCAGTCTGTTTCTTCATTTCACTCATAATACAATTATTTAGGGTTTTTTTCCCCTCCCATTTTGTTTTCCATCAATTTTATTTTTACCTCCCCCCTCGCTTACCTCCCCGTGTTTGTTGATATGACGTTTCCTGTTTACTGAACCCCTCCTCGTATTTAACCCACTGGTCTAATGACTTCCTGCCTCTTGCGGTCAAGATTAACACATGCAAACCATCAAGAAGAAAAAGAAACCCTCAGGGTAGTGTTTACCAAACTTACGACACTCTGCACAATGAAGCATTCATTGAACATAAACCAGCTTTTAACTGTCTACTCTTTAATATGACAGAATAGAAGACACCAACGGAAACACAGACCCGAGCACAATTTAAATGGGAAAGCAATGCAGACTGAACGGTAGCCAGAATCAGAGTAGGGGTCTTTTTAATAAGCAGAAAGCCCTTCATCTCTGTTAATGTATGTCGGATCCCTTCATACAAACCCTCCCTGGTCCCGTACTGTCAGAATAACCCCCTCATTCCGTTTTCAATGCGCCCAGTTGTCTGCACAGAAGGCAGGTTCAGATAAAGGTTTTGCAGATTCATTACCAGTTCTTGCTGATTGGTTTTGAGCAGAGAACTGTCAGAAATGGTTTGAGGTTGAGTGTGCAGTAACACTCTTCAGGATGTATGTGCCCAGTATATCACACAAACAGCTGCAGAGCTCAGAGAGGAATACTGCGCTTATAAAATAGCAAGGAAATGGAGCGGAGATCACGAGATCCAACAGAAGCAGTACCAGAGGGATTTTTTCACATGGGTCTTGGCCAATCAAGTGCACTCCATTTGGCCATGCCATTTATGAGATTGTAATTGAGAAACCAAGAGAACTGAGGCTGAACCAGTGCTTAGATGAGTCTGAGGTTAAGTGCAAATAACACTGTAGCTACAAAATGTCCTGATATTAAACAGGGATGGAAATAGGACTCATACTGCATAGCAGTTTCCCCCATTCCAGGTTTTAAAATCAGGCTGGTTAGCCACAGTGTGCAGGTAACATGTTCAGGTGTGTCTTATTAAACTGCTCTGCAATGGGAGTCCCTGTTAAAGCTTTACATCTCACAAGTAATATATGTATTAGTTCTGATGCCCTTGTCAGTCCTCATTGATCTATCAATACTTCAGTGTTGTAGAAATGTCTGATGGAAAGTGGTGCTGGACCTTTATTTACGGGTGGACAAGGACCACTGGAACGTGATAAACTCCTTTAACCTTGCACTTACACTCGACCCAGTGGTTGACCAGTTTGGAGGAGAACCTGAGGGTAACGCAGTGGATCTCAACACTGAAAAGGAAGAACAGAAACAGACGTCAGATAGAGGGAGCACTGTATCTCTAGAGAGTCCATTAATAACAAAGGGATCACAGCTGCACTGATTCTTCACTGCTCTTTCAGCCCCTCACCTTCTGGCTCATTCTAGCAGTGCTGGTTCTAGTAACAGGATCATTTATCCAGATATCAGGAGTGAGAAGGAATCAGTAATATTCTAGGTGTTGGAAAGGCTGACAAGCTTGCTACACACAGGGAATGCATTGGCCTTGCTGAGTGGACAGAGCTCTCCCTCTCCATGCTGTTGTACTGCGGCTTACACAAAGTCCAAAGTGACCATGTACTATATACAGTACAGGCATGAATGAAAATGCATACACATACATAAACACGCTTCTGTAAAACTGAATACATGGTAGGACATTATTATTATGGGGTAAACATTGCAGCTCATAATTTTCACGATCATTTCTTATAATGTCGCTGTCTCAATTTATTTGTCATCTTCTCATTTTAGGTGTCAACAGGGTCTAGCAACAGACTCTTGTGCCCTGGTTAAATTCCCTCCAAAATAGTTTTACTTCCCAGACGGAAGAGGAGCAGCTTTTTGGAATAGCTCCTGCACCTCCCTATTTTAACATTAACTTCTAATGGCTACCCAGCAGATTCAAAAGCAGCTCTTAATCCAGACAGCCCTGGACCACCTAAAGCAAAGACTGAAGACGTTTCCAGAAGCATGTCATCAGACTTGGGTTGCTCAGTATCTTCTCTATGCTATCTCGAGCTGTGGACTGTTTAAACTGCTAATCAGAAAGTATGCGCTCAGACTTCCGCCAGTATAAATCACAGCCCTCTCCCTGCTTCCAGCACACACAGAATCAGAGTCGGAAAAAAGCAAAGCTGCTTTCTTTTTCTGATATACGCGAATATATATAACTGTTGTTATGTTTTCTCCCTGATGAAGTGGGCTCCTTGTATTCTGCTTGCATGGAGCAATTTGTACAAGAAAATTGGGACTACATTACAAAAAGCATGCAATTTTAACACTTCTAATCAGAAAAGATTTAGAATGTCCCGAGCAACACATGTTTCTTGTCTTTTGTTAGTTTAAATTACTCCTGAGCGTGTTGAGGCTTGTCTTTCTTTGCACCAGTAAAACAGGCACTATAGCAAATCTATTGCAGATGCTTTTTTGGTAATGTTACTCTTTGGTTTCTCTATTTTGTTAATGTGTGTGTTGTATCTAATCTGGAGTTATTTGAATTCAAGGCTAGTAAAGGGCTTATTGAAATGACAGAATTAGATTTTGTGCCAGCTGCATATTTCTGCCATTGGTAATTTTTTGTTGTTTTGGTGTAGAGCCAAGGTGCACAGAAAGGGGGCTGTTCCAGTTCCAGCTCCAGAGACAGTCTAGGGGATCAATACGGCCTGACTGGGGGGTCATGAAGGATTCTGGCTGCGCAATCCAAGCTCCAACTTTACTGTTTGTCAAGAACCGATTCTGCATCAACACATGAAGGATGCTTAGCATCTCAGAGCTCTTCCACATCAGTACCTGTGTATGGAGTCTTCTGCCAGAGAAAGGATCCTTCCCAACAGCTTACAGTCACTCAACACAGCCTGTGACAGGCTGGCGAGTGGATAGAGGCCCAGAGACAAACTGCAGTTCAAAAAAATAATACTTTTATTATAAATAAACACAAAATAAAAGGGCACAATGGCCAAAACAAAGATATTCAAACACATATAACAAAGCAAAAACTTACAAAATAAAGGTTTCCTGGCTGGGCGATGCCTGCACTGGACCAGAAGATTCACAAAAACACAAAACAGCAAACCAAAAAAATAGCAAGCACAACCACCCGCTTGCCTCCTCAGCTCTCTCCTCCCCTAATGGGAAGCTGAGGCCTCCTTTTATGTCAGGTGGCTGGGTGTTGATTGATCGTTAATTACTCCAATCAACCCCAGCCACCTGGACACAATAAACCCAGGCAGGTAGGGGAATTTAACCCCATCCCTGCCACTCTATATAGAGCAGAGCTCTGCTCTGCCACACACCTCCCTCCCCCTTGGGTGGGCTATTTCGGTGGGCGGTGGTGGGCGGGGTTGATGATGTCGGAGCCCCCAAGCCTTCTTTGGTTAAGGGGGCCCCGGATCTCCAAGGAAGTAAAGCGATGCTGTCATAGGACCTGGACCCTCCAGCAGATGCAGCGTTGGCGGGCAGGCAGCACCCCTGGACAGTGTGGGCATGGCCTACTCGGACGGTGTGAGTCCCCCTAGCAGTGTCAGACCCTCCGGTGGCATCGGACCCTTTAGTGGCGCTGGACCCACCTTTATTATATTAATATAAAGAAAAAAATGAGGAAAATCTATTACCCAAATTTACCCTAACTAATGACGCCACTACTGGGCCATATATATATATATATATATATATTATATATATATATATATATATATATATATATATATATATATATATATATATATAGCGTCTATAGATAGATTATAATATTATTAAGAGATAGGCAGTCATCATATGTTGTGTGTGTAAGTACCTTGTGAACACACATATAATATATATATGTAACATTTGTCTCATTTACCCTTAAAGCAGTTTCAGAAGAGTATTCTGTTACTTCTGCTTTTATTTCTTTCGAGTTCACGTACCAAGCTCGTGTTTTATTTTAAGCAGCGTAGGTTTGTCATTACGAGTTACTGTCTTTAGGCATTGGTATATACAGGATTGTTAAAACAGCATATTGTATTGCAAAATTTAAGTTCAAGCACCGTTAATACGTGCTTGAAATGAAAGTAAAGAGACAGTGACTAGATCGTAAAATAAACGAAGCAATTGAGAAGCGGCTGGACAGTATTTGAGAAAGACCATGTTTCCAGATAGAGAGAGAGAGAGAGAGAGAGAGGTAGATTTCAGCGACAGAGGTTTGCCGTGATCCAGAGACCGCAAACAATCGAGAGCTGCACCTGGGAGAAGCCTTTCGGAATTGTTCCTTTTAAAATAGCAAGCGTAACTGTGTGTTCTCAATAAAGCTTGTGAAGGGGCCATTTTGTTTTATTTTTAGGCCACAATGTACCCGAGCCCCGATTCAGGCCTGCAACAGTGCTTGTTTGTTAGTCTGTCTGCATGTGTGTTACACGTGGGGCTGGAGTGCACTCCACTAGCGTTTATTTTGAATTGAATATATCAGAAGAGTACCTTCGAGTTAAATACAACTGAAGCATAGAGCTTTTAGTTACTGTTTAGTGACTTAAAATAAGTTGCATTTTGGGGAAAGTATTTTGTTGTTGGCATTGTTTATATTGTATGTACAATTTACTTACCTGCAGTTCATTATATTAGTTCAACTTGAATCCCCTTTATAAACAATAGTTTTATATAAAACCAGTACTGTGTGTGAGTGTGATTTTATTAGTTGTATATTGCTCTTGTTTAATTTGCATTTGTTATACGGTTGAATATAAAATCCTGGGGACGCTTGGCAATAATAGGGGAACCACGTGACCATCAGGTGGAGGCATCGCTAAATAAGAAAAGTAAGTGTGATAGTTTTTCTGGTAACAGTGTGCAAAAACAAAAAGAGCATTGGTTCTGGGATAATAGATAAGAATCCAGGGCCCTTACTGTTAGGTGCAAGGCCTATTTGTGTAGGGGTAAGTGAGACAAGTGTTACATATATATATACACACACACACACACACACACACACACACACACACACACACACACACACACACACACACACACACACACACACACACATACTGCTTAGCTCTTAATACTTTTATAATCTATCTATAGACTTACACACTATTGCATGACACAGAAATGAAGCATTAATGAGAAACCCATTCTCAGGAAAATTTTTTTTTATATTTAATAAGCCGCAGACAGCTTGGGTCCCAGGTGTTCGCATGTATGTTTTGGCAGAACACGTTGCCTTAACGAAGGTAGACTTTGTTTTTTTTTTTTTTTTACTGAGCGATTTAAGCACATTCTGCACTAAATACTTCAGCTGAAATGTCAGAACAGCAGAATGAAAGTGGCCTGCTTTATCCATCCTTCATCTGATCCTGTGAAATGCAGTGCACTGGCAGGCTCCTGGAAAAGGAACCTGCAGCTAGGAAAGAATATAATAGCGAACCCTTCATAAACTCCTGGAGTCAGGAGACTCTGCATGGACACATTTAAACTGCAGATGAATCCCACTTTTGACCATGTGTAGCAGGATAGTGTCAAAAAGGAGACTCAAGAGTCAGGAAAAGCTGCAGTGTCCATGCACACTTTTAATTAAACAAACACCGCTTGGTTCAAACAAAAGAAAAAAAAAATACTTGTAGGCTAGGCATTAGCCTTCACTACAGGTTACAAAAACAGTCCAAGTACAAACCCAAACATTCACCCTCACCTAAACCCCAACCACAAAAACCTTTTCTCCTAACACAGCATGTGGGTGGAGCCTAATTAACCATCAACCATTCAATTAAGGCTCCAGCCACATTCCCACATGTTTTGTGGCAGGGAGGATTTTAACCCCCTCCCCCAACTAACCAGGTCAGCAGCTACAGGTTAGCAGCACAGCAATAGAGCCTCTGCAGCAGTGACTTCTCTCCGTGTGCAATTACTGTGCCTGCAAGCCTGAGATCAGTAACAACACATCCAGGAACGTCTTTCACAGCCAGCTCAATCTGTTTGACACTTGCTTTGGAAAACCCTGCAATATAATCACACTCTGCGTACAGTTAACAGAAGAAAAATAAACAGTGTGGGCTGTAAAGGGCAGGTACACAAGAACCCAGTCTTTAGAGACTGCTGTATCAGCGGTCATTCGTTTGAGCTCTTTCTTCTTCTTAATAATAATAAAATAATAATAATAATAATAATAATAATAATAATAATATCTGTCACATTGGCTGCTAAACCTCTCCAAACATTTCTCTTGCACAGACAGCACCCATTGAATCTCTGATCTCATCCTCGAGAATGACACTAGCTTTTCACTCTTATTAAATTAGAACCAGGACACCTTACACCAGGAATGGGGAACCCATGTTATTGGAGGGCAGGTGTCCCTCCTGGATTTTGTTCCAACTGTGCCCTAAATCCCTAACTAGACCAATAATTGGATAATAATTGGTTAATAATTGGTCCAATTAGTAATTTAAGGCACAGTTGGAACAAAAGCAGACGGGACAGCGGCTCCCAGAACCAGGGCTCCCCATCCTCTGGTGGCCTGAAAGTGCTGGGAAGGAAATCAAGTGAACAGCGAAGAGACCCAACCCCCTGCTCCCCCTTCAATGCCCCTCCAAACATTTTATTACGGCTTGAGAAGAAAAGTGTTGTGCTGTTTGTGTGACAGCCTTTATTAAAACAGCTCGACCCTACAGAGGAGCTAAGCCACACAAATCATTAAAATATTTCATTAAGAGAGGAAAACAATAGAGAAATGTAGCGCCAGCAGAGCAAGACAGCAGCACCGAGCCCTGAAAATACATGTCACTTTAATTATGGGAACCGCTTGCAATGAAAACACTGGGGCCGCAGTCAAAGGAACACAGAATAATTACACTCCAACTGGCACAGAGACAGGTAGCTCAGTGAGACCTGTGCTCTGAAACAACACGTTCCAGGCCTCAAGAGCAGAGCAGTAGTGGAAGGGTCAACTTTGGACAGCCCTGCCCTAAATGAAAGAATGCATTTGAACATTGAATCTGAGAAGAACTTATATATGTATTTGCTTTAACATAATTTCTCAGTCATGATGATCAATAAGCTGTAGTCAGTCTCTACACTGTGCAATATTACTGCTGGACTAGAACTGTCAGACTTCAGTTTGCAGGGATCTCTCAATGGGGTTTATGTTGAGTGCTTCCTTTCATAGACTGTGTGAAGAGCAGCAATCCACATAGATCCAAGCAGCTGTTCCTTCACTCATTTCACTTTGAATGGTAAACCAGCCCGATCGACACCAACTGTCCCTCATCTGATTGGCAGAGCCTGATTTCAGTGGAGCACTCGATCCCAAATATCGAATCATGGGTTCTTGCAGGTCGAATGGTTATATTCTGATCTAGAATGATGAGGAGCCAGCAATCAAGCCCATGTAACTATTGGCTAGACCTTTCCCTCTGAGGTTGTCTGCATTCCCAACAGTAGACGATTAATAAAAGACTTCAGTGACGCCTATGACCGTAATACGCCTTGTGAGCAATAAATACGTTTATGAAAAAGTCCACTTAAGTGCAGCGTTGTGACTTGGTGTGCAATGGAAACTGCTGCAGGCAGGAATGCTGGGTCTGTGGTACTGTGCTCTTCTGTGCCTCGACGCTCCTCTATGATTCACTCCAGTAAACAATAAAAGGGGGTGCTGCTTCACATCAGAGCATGCACGCCAGGATGCTGGGATTTAAAGCAACACTGTATCATTAGCAAAACGAAGACTAGGGTATGTGTGCCAGATGTCTACAGCCCTGTGTTTATGAGAAATGTATTCATCTTTATGTGTATACGCATGTATTACGCATTTTTGATCTACTAATCTGTTTTATGTGTGCATGTATGTACGCGTGCATGTATGTAAATAGTTACTCTTTCGGCTGTTAAATTCTAATACTCACATGCTGCAGCAGCACACTTCCTTGAGCCAGGATGAAGAGTGGGTGTGACACAAATCAGAATTGTGGGACAAGATTAAAATACACAGGAATTACAATTTCTCAAGCTGCACAGCAATCGGAAGTGAACTTTTTGTAAATACTAGCGAGCATACCTTTAAATGTACTTGGAATGCCATTTCACTTGATGTTTTTCACACTTCACATTCTGAACGGTTCTGGGATTGATTTTTTTCACACTGATGTTTTTAAGCATTTTGAATGGTTCTGGGATTTATGTTTTTCACACTCTGTTGTTCTTCACATTCTGAGCAGTTCTGGGATTGATGTTTCTCACACTGGTGTTTGTAAGCATTCTGAACGGTTCTGATATTGATGTTTCTCATTGATGTTTGTAAACATTCTGAACGGTTCTTTGATTGATGTTTTTCACACTTGGATGTTGGTAAGCATTCTGAATGGTTCTGGGATTGATGTTTTTCACACTCTGATGTTCTTCACATTCTCAACAGTTCTGTGATTGATGTTTTTCACACTCTTATGTTCTTCACATTCTCAACAGTTCTGTGATTGATGTTTTTCACACTCTGATGTTCTTCACATTCTCAATGGTTCTAGGATTGATGTTTTTCACACTCTGATGTTCTTCACATTCTCAACAGTTCTGTGATTGATGTTTTTCACACTCTGATGTTCTGCACATTCTCAATGGTTCTAGGATTGATGTTTTTCTCACTCTGATGTTCTTCACATTCTCAATGGTTCTAGGATTGATGTTTTTCTCACTCTGATGTTCTTCACATTCTCAATTGTTCTAGGATTGATGTTTTTCACACTCTGATATTCTTCACATTCTCAATGGTTCTAGAAATGATGTTTTTCACACTCTGATATTCTTCACATTCTCAATGGTTCTTTGATGTTTTTACACTCTGATGTTCTTCACATTCTCAACAGTTCTGTGATTGATGTTTTTCACACTCTGATGTTCTTCACATTCTCAATGGTTCTAGGATTGATGTTTTTCTCACTCTGATGTTCTTCACATTCTCAGTGGTTCTAGGATTGATGTTTTTCTCACTCTGATGTTCTTCACATTCTCAATGGTTCTAGGATTGATGTTTTTCACACTCTGATGTTCTTCACATTCTCAATGGTTCTAGGATTGATGTTTTTCACACTCTGATGTTCTTCACATTCTCAATGGTTCTAGGATTGATGTTTTTCACACTCTGATGTTCTTCACATTCTCAATGGTTCTGGGTTGGTCCCGTTGCTCTGATATTGAGTTATTATTGTTTTTCTCTAGATTTGTTTTCTCCTAGACCTCAACTAGCTCCCAGAGTTGAAAGGCAATAAGGTTACAAGTAAGGGTTTGTTTAAAAAAAAAAACATTAACAGCATAAATCTGAGCCCGTCTGGATTAAATGCAAAACGAATGCTGTCAGTGTGACGATTCTCAGACTGTACTGGCAGAGAGTGACAATTCTCAGACTGCACTGCACTGGCAGAGAGTGACGATTCTCAAACTGCACTGGCAGAGAGTGACGATTCTCAGACTGTACTGCACTGGCAGAGAGTGACGATTCTCAGACTGTACTGCACTGGCAGAGAGTGACTATTCTCAGACTGTACTGGCAGAGAGTGACGATTCTCAGACAGTACTGCACTGGCAGAGAGTGACGATTCTGAAACTGCACTGACAGAGAGTGACGATTCTCAGACTGCACTGCACTGGCAGAGAGTGACGATTCTCAGACTGTACTGCACTGGCAGAGAGTGACGATTCTCAGACTGTACTGGCAGAGAGTGACGATTCTCAGAATGCACTGCACTGGCAGAGAGTGACGATTCTCAAACTGCACTGGCAGAGAGTGACGATTCTCAGACTGCACTGCACTGGCAGAGAGTGACGATTCTCAAACTGCATTGAGCAGCGATAGCTCAGGAAGAAACCAGGGCTGGATCCCCACAGTGCAGCAGAGCAGGTGTTTAGAAAGAAGGTCAGGTTCCAAAAATAAGAAAGAGTTTAAATGAAAAAATGAAACCAGAGGGACCAGCTTAAGAGCATTGGCTTTGCCGAACACTGCAGCTGATCATTAGCTACCCTGGCAGAACACAGCCCTTCAAAATACCAGCAGCACCAAACAGTTCTCTCATGTTTCCTGGCACAACATTCAAGCCAAGGAGTCAACGCATCACTGGCATTTAATCAAGGCAGGGTTTTCATTAGTACAGCATCTAGAACAGTGTTGAAACAAAGTTTATTGATGTATGTAAGGCATTTGAATGTATTACAGTGGGTGGAACACTCCAATAAGATACTTAAATACATTTAGGGTGTTTATGAAATGGGGTTGTAATGAGTTTCCAAGTCTCCAGCGTTAGCTACCATGCTGCCAGGCCCACAGCTCAGACTGCTAGCCCTAATCAGTCAGCTCTAAACTGGGGTGCACCATCTCCCAGTCCTTCAGCTCTACCCACTAGGCCACATTGCCTCCCAGTCCCTCAGCTCTAACCACTAAAGGCCACACTGACTCCCAGTCTCTCAGCTCTAATCACTAAAGCTACACTGTGTCCCTCTCTCACCATCCTTTAGCTCTAACCTAGGCTCTGCTCTAACCACATTCACTCTGTCTTGGCCCTTATTAGACAGTTCCCCCCTCTGTCAGGCTTGCATTGCTGTAATTACCAGATTAGAGAACACCAATGGTAGGACTTTGGAGGGACTGAGGTGCTGGGGCTTGTACACAGTGGGGGAGCTGCAGACGCACAACATGGCATCAGTACAAGAACAAGACGGGCAAGTCACTCAACACAAAACTGCTTAAATCTTTTATTTTGTTTTCTTTCCCTTAATTTATTTTGCAATAAAACTGAAAAATGACTAAAAAAAAGCTCTTATAGAGGTTACATACCAAGGGCCTTTGGGGGCAGAGATAACAGCAAGCCAAGTTTCCAAGAACAACAGGCCTCCTTGCCAAAGGCTGCAAGTAACCCAAGACAGATATTTCCATAGGCTTTTTATAACAAATTGCCGACACAGAGGCTAGAGCGCACAACGTTTTCTCAAATATTTTCATTAAAAGAAAAAGAAAAAAGCTGACCGCAGGTCCTCTTTGTGCACCCTGGCACAGGCATGATCCAAACACCAGCTCTAGTCGTACACGAAATGCAAAGTGCCTTTGATCTGCCGCGGCTCTTTCAAAGGCTCAGCCTGGCAAGTTTATTATTTGAAAGCAGAACACCAGCATGTATTTTCCATTGCCTCTCCAATGAAAACCTTTTCCATGGGATTAGATCAGGGGTAGGGGTGGGGGAGGCTCGATGGACACGTCCTTGACCTGGACACTGGTGTCCTTCACATCTGGGACCCAGGAATTCAAGCACTCAACCTGGGAAACCAGTCCCAATTCAGTCTGAAGTAACGCACAGAATGATTGGCCTGGCACTAGTAATATTATCAAAAGGAGATAAACAGCAGCTCACATTTCAGGGCAATGTGTCAGCTGTGTGGTGTCTCTTACAAAAGTTTCCCACAGTGAAAACAGAGCCAAGTGTAATAAAGCACAGTGAAAGCATAGTAAAATATAGGGTAAGCATTGTAAAGCACAGACAGGTATGGTAAAGCATAGGGAAGCATTGCAAAGCACAGAGAGGTCTGGAAAGACATAAGGAAGCATTGTAAAGCACAGGGAAGCATTGTAAAGCACAGATAGGTATGGTAAAGCATAGGGAAGCATTGTAAAGCACAGAGAGAATGGTAAAGCATATTAAAAATATATGGCAAACCGTGGTAAACTATGATAAAACCATGAGAGCATCAAAAAACTGCTAAATTGCCCAGCAAAAACATTGTAGTTTTGATAAAGGGTAATATAAAAAGGGACTGTGAAGGAGTATTTCATTCATTTTGTCTCTCCACTGTTAAAGCCAGCAGATTGAAATCCTCAGACTTGATTGTTCTGACACCATCATTAAAAGCACTGTGAGGTCAACACCTCCACCAGCCACAGAAACACAGCCGAAGCAGGGAAGAGCCGGGATGCAGCGCACGGTGACACCGCACCGGTTATTCAGCTTTTAATGATCCCCTAGTTTAGCTTCTGCCATAACTCAAACTCAGTTACTGACAGAAATTCCAAGCATGCACTTTATAACTGCATTAGCCAAATGAAAGATTTCTTTCAAAATAATAACTTGAGAACGTTTCAAGCTGTTAGCTGCAATACCTTAAGAGACTCCTCATAGAGGTCAGAGACTTTTAAATGTGCACCTTTAATATGTGCAAAACAAATAGACTTCGGAGGCTTCTGTATTACACAAACACACATGCAGACTGAATGACAACCTGGGCGGCTCGCGTGGATATGAAGTGACCTCCACTGGAACGGGAGTTCAAAGATCAGCAGCAGGACTTCGAGCAGTGTTCAGCTGCACGACACAAGACTTTATAGTGAAGTTTAAGCTCATCACAGGAAATAAAACTGCCAAGTTCAGCGCTGGCGTCAGGCTACATCTTGGCAGTTGATCTAAATCACTTGACCTTTTAATGAAAACGGAGGTTGCATAAAATAAACCAAAGCCTTGCATATCAAATTAATTGTGTATGTGCTTGTGTTTACTAACCAACTCTGTTTATTCTGACTAACAGGAGATGTGGTGTGGTGGTTGAGGGGGGGGAGGGTTACACACCTGGTTGCCAGCCATAGTCTGGATCAGACAGAGGTGATGATGTCACAGAGCTCATCCTGCATCTCTGAATCGGCCCTGTGTTTGCTCTCCAGGTAGGCGTGAGGCAAGTGAAGGACCTGGAATGACAGATCGCTGTCAAGATTTTGAAGGCAGGCACCTGGAGGTGCTGTAATCGAAGCAGGTTTGATTATATTTCCATTACCTCTCTCTCCAGTTACCATGCCCTGCCACACTGTGAAGACTTTCCTCTATGGTTCGATTTCTGATGGGAATTGAACAATGCACACAACGCAGTGCTAGCCATCAGAGATTCTGCACAATGTCACTGGAAAAAAACATTTCTGATGTAATTTTCTTCAGAAAGAAACACAGTAGCATACAGGAACGGGAGCAAACATTGAAACAATGTGTTTATATTTCATGCATTGCATGGCGACTTTACTTTACACAGGGTTGTCCAGGATTGTGCATAAATAAAAATGTCAGATGATAGCTAAACACAGACCAGAATTTTCCAAATTGTGAAGGCTTTGATCATTGCCTGGCATGTCTGTCTTTATTGGCGCTATACCCCAGGCTATGAGCACAGCAACCTCCCTGGTGAGCTGAAAAGCAGCCACCTCTCATCAGAACACACTGACCTCATATGCAAAGGCTGGCGAGTCAGAGATTATGCAATACAGTGAACAAGCAACGTGAATATTTTCTATATACACCAAGAGCCAGGGAATATATGTAGTTATATATATATATATATATATATATATATATATATATATATATATATATATATATATATATATATATATATATATACACACACACACACACACACACACACACACACACACACACACATACATTATATATATATATATATATATATACGGTGTGTGTGTGTGTGTGTGTGTGTGTGTGTGTGTGTGTGTGTGTATATATATATATATAACTGCTTCAGGGTTTAGATGGAGGTTTGATTGGTTCAATTAAACAATTTAGAACAGGGTTGGAACAAAGACCAGGAGTGTGACCTCCACAGGCCTCCAGGACTGTGTTTGGCCACCCCTACCCTAAGTTGTTCATAGTCATCTGTAAATTAAAAAGGGTTTCCCTTCAAGCCGCGGTCTTCAGCTGTTAATGGTAAGTTCTGAGATTCTCCTCTCTGAAGCCTATCATTAGACACTGTTAGCGGTGCTAGCTGGAACAGCTGCCCAGGTATTTACATAACAAAGTAAAGAAGCAGGAATCCAGCTGCGGAGGAAATAAAACAAAATTGTAAAAAGAAAACTGTGCAGACGAAGTGATGTGGTGATAATCAGTGCTGTCTCTGACAACAAACAGAGACACCCAAAGCAAGGTGTTTTTAAAGGGTTCTGTTCTCACTGCATGCAGGCTGGCTGTACGGTATGGAGGAGTGTCCTGCATGAACCCGTGTTGTCATGAGATGTCACAAAAAAGACTTTGCTGGTAACCTGGACAACCTGGGCCGAAGAAACAGACATTATTACTTTACTTCCTGTGTCTCTGGGATCAAAGCATGTTACTAGCCACAGAGCATGTCAGTCAAGAGGGCATGCAACTGGTTAGTTAATGAAAGGAAAGAAGGCGTTGACAATGTCACCCTCCAGGTGAGAGACCACGTGGAATACATGGAATACCTGAAAGGCTTGCAAACTGAGATTTTCGATTTGTATAACATTTCAGCGTTTCTATTAAAACTGCATGTCCGAGACTTCCATAGCTAAATAAAAGAGGCTGACAGGTAAGGGTTAATAAAAGAGGCCGACAGGTAAGGGTTAATAAAAGAGGGTGACGGGTAAGGGTTAATAAAAGAGGCTGACGGGTAAGGGTTAATAAAAGAAGCTGACAAGTAAGGGTTTATAAATGAGTCTGACGGGTAAGGGTTAATAAAAGAGGCTGACAGGTAAGGGTTAATAAAAGAGGCTGACAGGTAATGGTTAATAAAAGAGGCTGACTGGTAAGGTTGATTTTGTTAGCTGCTTCCACTTCAATGAGTTTTGCTTAATTTGAAGAAGTGGCGAGAGTTTGTTTAAAGAAGCCAGCAGATGATCTCTCTAGATTACAGCATGCTGGTTCTGCCCCCTGTGTTGGTTCTGCCCCCTGTGTTTGTTCTGCTCTATGCTGGTTCTGGCCTGTGTTGGTTCTGCCCCCTGTGTTGGTTCTGCCCCCTGTGTTTGTTCTGCTCTATGTTGGTTCTGCTCTATGTTGGTTCTGCTCTATGCTGATTCTGCCCTGTGTTGGTTCTGTCTCCTGTGTTGGTTCTGCTCTGTGTTAGTTCTGCTGCCCTGTGTTGGTTCTGCCCCCTGTGTTGGTTCTGCCCTGTGTTGGTTCTGCCCCCTGTGTTGGTTCTGCCCTGTGTTGGTTCTGCCCCCTGTGTTGGTTCTGCCCTGTGTTGGTTCTGCCCCCTGTGTTGGTTCTGCCCTGTGTTGGTTCTGCCCCCTGTGTTGGTTCTGCCCTGTGTTGGTTCTGTCTCCTGTGTTGGTTCTGCCCTGTGTTGGTTCTGCCCCCTGTGTTGGTTCTGCCCTGTGTTGGTTCTGTCCTGTGTTGGTTCTGCCCTTTGTTGGTTCTGTTCTGTGTTGGTTCTGCCCCGTGTTGGTTCTGCCCTGTGTTGGTTCTGCCCCGTGTTGGTTCTGCCCTGTGTTGGTTCTGCCCTGTGTTGGTTCTGTCTCCTGTGTTGGTTCTGCCCCCTGTGTTTGGTTCTGCCCTGTGTTGGTTCTGCCCTGTGTTGGTTCTGCCCTGTGTTGGTTCTGTCTCCTGTGTTGGTTCTGCCCCCTGTGTTGGTTCTGCCCTGTGTTGGTTCTGTCTCCTGTGTTGGTTCTGCCCCCTGTGTTGGTTCTGCCCTGTGTTGGTTCTGCCCTGTGTTGGTTCTGCCCCCTGTGTTGGTTCTGCCCTGTGTTGGTTCTGCCCCTGTGTTGGTTCTGCCCCGTGTTGGTTCTGCTCTGTGTTGGTTCTGTCTCCTGTGTTGGTTCTGCCCTGTGTTGGTTCTGTCTCCTGTGTTGGTTCTGCCCCCTGTGTTGGTTCTGCCCCGTGTTGGTTCTGTCTCCTGTGTTGGTTCTGCCCTGTGTTGGTTCTGCTCCTGTGTTGGTTCTGCCCCGTGTTGGTTCTGCTCTGTGTTGGTTCTGCCCTGTGTTGGTTCTGCTCTGTGTTGGTTCTGCCCCTGTGTTGGTTCTGCTCCTGTGTTGGTTCTGCCCCGTGTTGGTTCTGTCTCCTGTGTTGGTTCTGCCCCGTGTTGGTTCTGCCCTGTGTTGGTTCTGTCTCCTGTGTTGGTTCTGCCCCCTGTGTTGGTTCTGCCCTGTGTTGGTTCTGTCTCCTGTGTTGGTTCTGCCCCGTGTTGGTTCTGCCCTGTGTTGGTTCTGTCTCCTGTGTTGGTTCTGCCCCTGTGTTGGTTCTGCCTGTGTTGGTTCTGCCCCCTGTTGGTTCTGCCCTGTGTTGGTTCTGCCCCGTGTTGGTTCTGCCTGTGTTGGTTCTGCCCCGTGTTGGTTCTGCCCTGTGTTGGTTCTGCCCCCTGTTGGTTCTGCCCTGTGTTGGTTCTGCCCCATGTTGGTTCTGCTCTGTGTTGGTTCTGTCTCCTGTGTTGGTTCTGCCTCTGTGTTGGTTCTGCCCTGTGTTGGTTCTGTCTCCTGTGTTGGTTCTGCCCTGTGTTGGTTCTGTCTCCTGTGTTGGTTCTGCCCCGTGTTGGTTCTGTCTCCTGTGTTGGTTCTGTCTCCTGTGTTGGTTCTGCCCCGTGTTGGTTCTGCCCTGTGTTGGTTCTGCCCTGTGTTGGTTCTGCCCCGTGTTGGTTCTGCTCTGTGTTGGTTCTGCCCCCTGTTGGTTCTGCCCTGTGTTGGTTCTGTCTCCTGTGTTGGTTCTGCCCCCTGTGTTGGTTCTGCCCTCTGTGTTGGTTCTGTCTCCTGTGTTGGTTCTGCCCCGTGTTGGTTCTGCCCTGTGTTGGTTCTGCCCCGTGTTGGTTCTGCCCTGTGTTGGTTCTGCCCCGTGTTGGTTCTGTCTCCTGTGTTGGTTCTGCCTCCTCTGCATGCATAGTTTTCCACACAGCTCGGTGTGTTTACAGAGCATGTGTATTTTTTCTGCCTCAGGAATACACAGTGTAGGCTGCTGATGTCAGTGAGCCGAAGAGGGCCATGTTGTTACAGCCTCGCTGAGAGGAATGTGAATATTTATAGTGGACCCATCAGTTATACAAACAGAGCTGGGGGCACATTAGCCAAATGGATAAGAATTATAGATCCTGAAGTGAAACAGCCACTTCGACAGCATGTACTCACAATTCTAAAGGGGGTCCTTGTGTTTCACTAGGGGAGAGCTAGGGAGGAACCATTATTAGTTACAGAATCTCAGCTTAGCAAAACCCGCTGCAAGTATGTTTGCAAAAGAATACCATGACTATTAAAAATATACACACACATACATATGTATTTATATATGCATACTCTAAACACATCTCAATTCTAGTTCTAGTTCATATTCCCATATGCATATCTATGCAAGTGCAGTGTGTTATTGAGGTTTGACCCAGCACCTTGTTCAGTTTGAAAGAGCTTCTCATTGTCCTACAGTGCCTCCTGCTGGCAGAGTGAAGTATTGCTGCATTCACATTAACACTGATGGCAGAGACCCCTCCTGCTAATGAGGCCAGCTGTGTGTGCAGCCCTGACCTCTGTCCCACTTGTGAAAAAAAAGGGAAAGGAGGGAAAGAAAAGAGAAAGAATGAAATGGAAATAAATTAAAGAAAGAAGGAAAGAAGTGCTGGTATCCTACATAAGAAAGCAAAAGACAAAGAAAGGAATGGGACATTGCAATGGAAATCCCGAGCAGGTAATTCACATTGCACAGAGGGGTTTTAGCACAGAGTCGAAATGACCAGCTGTAGAAACCGATGCCATCGACAGTGAGCTCTAAATCTGTATAATTATAATGGCAGCACCATCCTTTAGGTACAACACATTAAGAAAGGTCCCCAGCAGAGACTGCCAGCACAAATCAAGCAGAGCTTTAATTGCTGCTCTGCCAACCGGTTACACTGCGAGAGCCGGCCACATTCTTCAGCAATTAGGGTTTATAAACTTGAGGCCAGGTCACCTCACTGCTGCGGCTGGAAGGCAAGTACAAGCTAAAAATAGCTCCCACTGAGGCCTGTTAACTCATTGCTATCACACAACCCTTTCTCCCCAACCTGCTCTCACAAAAAAAAGAAAACAAAAGACAAAGGCCTGGGCTAGCTCTGTGCAGAAACGCATCGGATTTGGAGGATAAAACAGAGGCCCAGAAATATAAAAAGTCTGTAAAAAAAAAGAAAAAACCTCCCCAGGTTTCTGCAGCACAGAGTCTGAGAGTGTCTATCAGAAACACAGCTGTCCCTCTGATCAGGTCTGTGGATCTCTGATTAGAACAGAATTTCTGGTCAAACAGCTAAGAAAAAAAAAGGGAGAACCAAAAAACGTGAGAGCCGACCCAGCCGGGAACTGAACTTTCAGAGCGTCCTCGTTTCACTCTCCGCTCACTGTACAAAACATAGACGCACACACAAGCAGTTGCCAACCAGGCACCAGGTGTCAGGTTGAGAAATCAAGGCAAGGGTCAGTTTCATATTCCCCACATGGCTTTAATCTGAAAGGCTTGTCAACTTCACTGGTGCCACCCACTCCTACAGTGTTAGATTAGCAGAACTGATCATGCCATTCGACGCAGTTCATTTTGAGAATTAATATCATTACTTAACCAAATCACATAGGGATGTGCTTGCTACCCCATTACTGCAGATGGGTTAATACCACTGACCCCACCCTGAGCTCTCAATACAGTCACCCTCAGCCCTCTATCTGGCAGCCAGCTTGCGGAGCCACCTTCACTGAGGCTCCAAAGACACCCTGCTATCAAGGGGGTTTCCACGGCCCAGCCTAATTATATACCTTTTTAATATGTCATGTTGCTCATAGGGTCCTGATCAAAGGCGTCTCCTATCACTCTGCCCAGCTGGCAGTAGTGAGGGTCAGTGCGTCCCACAGCTGATAAGTGTGCGCCTGACTCTGGCTTTCACATCAATATCCCTCTCCACACTGCATGCTTTCACATCAATATCCCTCTCCACACTGCATGCTTTCACATCAATATCCCTCTCATACTGCATGCTTTCACATCAATATCCCTCTCCACACTGCATGCTTTCACATCAATATCCCTCTCCACACTGCATGCTTTCACATCAATATCCCTCTCCATACTGCATGCTTTCACATCAATATCCCTCTCCACACTGCATGCTTTCACATCAATATCCCTCTCATACTGCAGGCTTTCAAATCAATATCCCTCTCCACACTGCATGCTTTCACATCAATATCCCTCTCCATACTGCATGCTTTCACATCAATATCCCTCTCCACACTGCATGCTTTCACATCAATATCCCTCTCATACTGCATGCTTTCAAATCAATATCCCTCTCCACACTGCATGCTTTCACATCAATATCCCTCTCCATACTGCATGCTTTCACATCAATATCCCTCTCCACACTGCATGCTTTCACATCAATATCCCTCTCCATACTGCATGCTTTCACATCAATATCCCTCTCCATGCTGCATGCTTTCACATCAATATCCCTCTCCATACTGCATGCTTTCAAATCAATATCCCTCTCCACACTGCATGCTTTCACATCAATATCCCTCTCCATACTGCATGCTTTCACATCAATATCCCTCTCCACACTGCATGCTTTCACATCAATATCCCTCTCCATACTGCATGCTTTCACATCAATATCCCTCTCCACGCTGCATGTTTTCACATCAATATTCCTCTCATACTGCATGCTTTCACATCAATATCCCTCTCATACTGCATGCTTTCACATCGATATCCCTCTCCACACTACATGCTTTCACATCAATATCCCTCTCCACACTGCATGCTTTCACATCAATATCCCACTCCACACTGCATGCTTTCACATCAATATCCCTCAATGGCAGGAGCTGACCCTCGGGAGGTGTTGGAGGTCCACTATATATATATATATATATATATATATATATATATATATATATATATATATATATATATATATATATATTATACTTACACTTATAGCGGTTAAACCATTATTGAGTTAAGGTGACATCTATGATGGGGAATACTAACCCCATTAAAATTGGGGGGTAAAACACATTTTGTCATGTCAGTGAATCCATATATATATATATATATATATATATATATATATATATATATATATATATATATATATATATACACATATATTTTAGTAACAAATTATATGTACCAAATAATTTATACACTTACCCGTCACATGCAATTTCCAATTCCATTCAGTTTTCTGAAACAAAGCATCTCTTCAGTGTTACAATTATTGGAATATCCGTCACAGCCCGCAGTTTTTTATTTTTTTTGCATGCCAAATCAGTCTGTTTTTATTGTGCAGTTTCACAGCGCTTCCTCCAGTTTCACCTGACGAAAATGCAGCCTAGACAGGCTTGGTAATGTGGCAGTTAATCAGTAAACAGTTTTAGATGCTGTGATGCATGTTTTTTAATCTGTGATGATCTTTAGTTGTTTTTGTGCATTTTTATTTGCAGTGAACTGTAGCATTAGGGCTTATCAAGCACTATATTCTGCAATAGTGAAGACTGACTTTGGATACTGTTTTCATTCTGGAAACTGGTGGGTTTTTTAATCTTTTGCTAAATTGCATTGCCTTTTACATTGTATGCAGTTCAAGGGTAACATTTTGATTTCATTTTGCTGTTGGGTCGTTAATGTGGAATTTTACATGCTGCTACAATACGTACCGGAGTTAAAAGTATGTACTGTATTACAGCCCGCGTGTCGTCTCTTTTGGCAAGTAATATTTTCAGAATCATATTGCTCTGAATTAAAATACTTCTTCTGTGGAAAATATTGTACTGTCCCATCAAAACTAACTACATATATCTAAATGGAAGCCTATTTATTTTATAACACAGTCCTTTCAGCTATGTATTTTTGACATTGTATCTTTTTTGTGTTCCCTAAAAAACAGGCAAGAGTTGGAACGGGCCAAAATGAAATAATCAGATATGAGTCACACGCGTTTAACCGTCGCTGAAGTCAACATTTTATAGGGTTGGATATGTGAATGCTGGCTATAATAATAAACACTGTGTTTAAAACAGCAAACAATTCATTTAAATAATAATAATAATACAAAATAAACACAGGGGCGGGGTGTACCCTGTCACATGGCCCAAAAAATGTACTACTTTTTTATATTAAATGTTCCGACTGTCAGAATAATGCGAAAACAGGGATTCAGAAAGATTACAGGGTATTAAGATTATTTTAAAACAGTTTGTATGTGTAGTATATAATGAAGTCAGTGGGGTTTTGCTGAAAACAGATCAACCACAACTGAAACTCAGGCTGCCACCGACAGAGTGCCGTGGTCGTCTGGTCTTTTGTTGTGCTGAATGTAATCTAGGTAAACCCTACAGTCCAAAGAATGGCATTTTGTGACCGTTATATAATATTGTGAGAAATTATTATTATGATTGACAGGTTTCATTGCCTTTTGTGATATGTGGAGCTCGGTAAACGTGGAACTACTCAAGCACGCTTAAACACGATAAGACAGGCGTGTAGTGGACACAAAGTAACAGTGCCTGGGAACAGAGTGGCGGGTATGTGAGGATAAAGGGGAGATCAGCTTTCCTGCTACACTGGGCCTCATTCCAAATGCTTCAACTCGGGAGTCATTTAAAGAAGGTTGTTTTCATGGAATGGATAATGTAAACTTTGATATTCTAAAGCATTTTTGTATTTGCATTTCAACACTAAAGTTACTTACAGAACTTGTAGACTTCACCTGAATTCAAATTACGCCACCTGTCTTATTAACTGTAGCTTCAGTGAGGTAAGTTCAGAGTAATTAGTTAGAACTTCTCAAACCTTTTCAAGAAAACTTCTAAAATGTTTTTGCTGCTTGCACCTGGATAAGTGCAGTTTGTTAGTTTAACATTGTGTCTCCTGTACATTCCATCTGATACCAGTAAATCTGTTCATCTGAGCCAGTTCCTCTTATTAAAGTTTTTATTAAACCACATAAATTACAAAAAACATCCTCCTCCTCTTCTCAGAGCTAAAATTAGAAATCGGAAACTAGGTCCTGATATAAATTATAAACATCTCAAATGGAGGCTTCATGAGTGCCTTGTGCACCATGTTTAACCTCCAGCGAGGTTCTTCATAGGCGGCCGAAGCCACTGAGCATTGCAGTATTACTGCCATGGGACAAGTCGTGGGGTCGAACCCAGGAGGCAGACACACATCTGAAAGTTGAATAACAAGCATCTGAAGATCCAGCCGAGATCTCACTCAGGACCTTGATTAAAAAGCCAAGTGCATCCAGATGAGGGAAGCAATGAGGGATTCAATAACCCCCCCCACCATGCCGTGAAACTATAAAGTGAAAAACATCCGTGAATCACATCTGTAATTTCAGTTACTGCATAATCGCCTTGAATTATTGTCATCCTTCCGAGTTATATAAAAGACAGAAACCCTCCAAAGTACAGTAACAAGAGAGCTGCTTTATTTCTGTGCCTTAAAACAAGACTGATTGTGAAAATCTGATTGTGAACCGCAGTAAAATCTGGGTTAATGTGTTTTTGTGTGTGTGTGTTTTTTTACCTGCACCGTGTGTAAAGCACACTATAGTTTAAAGACAGACCAAGCAATTCTACCAGAATGATTTACTGAGAGCTGGCAGTGTAGCCTAGTCAGAAGAGTTGAGAGTCACAGGAACACAGGTGACGATCTGAATGGGACAAACAAGCTCAATCACTCAGTGTTCCTGTGATCAGTCCTACCCAACCTGCAAAACCAGATTACAGCTGCTATCAAGAACACAAATCAATCGGTTACAGGCACACTGAAAGTTAGGGCGACAAATTCAGGACACAATGTCCAGTCTCCAGGAATGCCAGCACTCTTCCTTTCAGCTTTGCAATTACATGTCTTTCTTTTCTCCAATTACCACTGATAGCCAAATTGCAAGATGAGCTGGTGCTGATTAAATGCACTGAACAGTCATGGAATGATTGCACAAGAGTGCAGCGTGCTCTTAGCACTGCCTAACTGCAGAACAAGCCTTCCAAATGACCCCTTTTCCTCCCCCGGCAGAGTGTATTGCCAGATACCACAGACCTCTCTCCAGTAAACGCCAACACCACTGCCTCGGAGTAAATACAGGGCAACAGCAAGCACTGGGGCTGGATGCACATGTGCGAAGGAGGCAAGTCAGCTCATTTAATTCTGAACTCAATTTACAGATACTGACATCCAACTAGTCATAACTGTAGGCGGAAAATACAAATGGATATGAATAAGGCAGGGCTGGAGAAAAATGGAGTAACTTCCATTTAATTGAATTTAAGGTTTTGGCATTAACATGTGCACACACAGGAATTGGTGGAAGCATTTGCAGGGCCAGATGTGGGGTATGAAACTGGGATCTGATCATTCTTTCTTTCTCTTGTTTTCTTGGCTGGCTGGCTGGCTGGCTGGCTGGGGTTTGCATCACCTTTTGGAATGGTTGCTCTTATGCTCTCCTGGGCTGTACAGTGAGCACAGGTGACAGGGCTACCTCTCTGCAATAGCACAGCCTGCTCTCCTGGGCTGCGCAGTGAGCACAGGTGACAGGGCTGCTTCTCTGCAATAACACAGCCTGCTCTCCTGGGCTGCGTAGTGAGCACAGGTGACAGGGCTGCTTCTCTCTGCAATAGCACTGCATGCTCTCCTGGGCTGTGCAGTGAGCACAGGTGATAGGACTGCCTCTCTCTGCAATAGCACAGCATGCTCTCCTGGGCTGCGCAGTGAGCACAGATGACAGGGCTGCCTCTCTGCAATAGCACAGTATGCTCTCCTGGGCTGCGCAGTGAGCACAGGTGACAGGGCTACATCTCTGCAATAGCACAGCATGCTCTCCTGGGCTGCGCAGTGAGCACAGGTGACAGGGCTGCCTCTCTCTGCAATAACACAGCCTGCTCTCCTGGGCTGCGTAGTGAGCACAGGTGACAGGGCTGCTTCTCTCTGCAATAGCACAGCATGCTCTCCTGGGCTGCACAGTGAGCACAGGTGATAGGGCTGCCTCTCTCTGCAATAACACAGCCTGCTCTCCTGGGCTGCGTAGTGAGCACAGGTGACAGGGCTGCTTCTCTCTGCAATAGCACAGCATGCTCTCCTGGGCTGCGCAGTGAACACAGGTGACAGAGCTGCCTTTGTGTGTGTCTTTGGGTTGATGAGCATGATGCCTCGTCTAAAGGAAGCAGCTTATTACTGGAGTGACGAGGAAACTGTTTTTTTAATAAAATGTCTCAACGAATTAAATGGGATAAGGTCACTGACACACAGGTGTATATCTTTTGGGCTCATAAATGGCTTTACCATTTCACAGAGCTTTTCAAATGACACTCGTGTCATACAAAAATTATCTCTCCAATCTGCATCTGTACATTTCATAAGTGCAGTTATGTATCACCAATCCCTACCTCTTTCTTTGACTCTTTGACAGCTGTACATAACAGAACTGGGGTGTAGTCGTCAGAATGGCCCTGTCTTGCTCTAGAGCTAAAGCATGAAAGATACAAGGTTCACATTAATGTTTGCATCAACATAATCAGTGTTGAAATGCACATTAGGAAAAATGTGTAATCGATCTGCATCCTGACTGGAAAGAAGTTGTGAAATAAAGAGAGGAGAATAGCTGTCACCTCCGAGGCTTACCTGTGTGGCTTGACTGGTGGTTCTGTGGTGGCTTGACTGGTGGTTCTGTGGTGGCTTGACTGGTGGTTCTGTGTGGCTTGACTGGTGGTTCTGTGGTGGCTTGACTGGTGGTTCTGTGATGGCTTGACTGGTGGTTCTGTGGTGGCTTGACTGGCAACTCTCCACAAGCATTGAAATCCTCTCCTCTCCCACATGTCTTTCCTGGGGTGTGATGAGGAGAGGAGCAGAACGGAGTGGCATAGTGTGCGACAATATGCTCCTTATAAACTAAAAACTGCAAAACAGTATTGTTTCCTCCCTGCTTTCATTACCATGCACATGTAATTTAAAACGACACATTCCTAATTCTGATGCCTCACTTCAGTGGCATGTATCCACATTGAAACACATTTCAGAATTAAAGGAGAAAGAGAGAGAGAGCAAGAGAGAAACTAGTGTGTGATTTATTTTGTCTGGCCTAATTGAAAAGATGGCTGCAATCAGCTCTTACTGCACCAGAGGAACTGTGGGATGAATCGGCCTTCAGCCCTTTCCATGGCCACAGAGAAGTAATGTCAACAGCAAATGTAATAAACATCCACAGATGTCACAGGAAATGTGATATGAGGAGGAAAGTTGTTTCCCCGAGATTTCCCATGTGCTCGAATCCATTTGAACACATAGAGGCCATTCTCTATTCCAGTGTATGGGAACCCAAGAGGCTGGGCAGACCACTGCTTATCTAAACTATCAATCAATGCTGAGATAGCTTGGCCTCTTTAAATTAAAGATAAACTGGAAACATCCAACCTACAAACTGCTATTTTGCAGAGATACTGACACAAGGATATTACAAAACATTGTTCATGTTTGACAGTAATGGAATAAAAGTAAATCTTGTATAATTATATTATTCAGATGGCAGCTTCATTTGGGGTTTCTGTCCTATTTGACACAACGCACCATTTGGTACTGATAAAAATCCTCAAAAATGTTTAACTAAACATGAAATGTCTTCAATCTGCTATACACACGAAAGAGGTATTGAATACAGTCCAGGGGGGTAAATGGGTGAAGAGAACTAACATGTTCAGCAATGATGTGTCACTAATTGCAGGCCAAACTGAGTGGAAACAGCAATAGCGGGTAGTGCGCTAGTCAGCATACCCTGAAGTAAGGGTGTCACTGCGTTGAAGAAGTTAAGAAGTCTCTGTTCAGGCCAGCAGCAATCCCAGCATGGGGCTAACAAGCCATGGGAACAGTGGCCAGAAGGTCTGTATTACCATGCTGCAAAGTTCCTGGCTGTAGCAATGAGATTGTGCAATACATTGTTCCTTGTGCGTACAGGCAGTCCGAATCTGCAGATAACAGATTTCCTTGGAAATCGCAGTTTTCCACAGATTCATATTCTAAAGCTACATCATCATCAAAATGATCATAAACAGACTGCTAAAGTGACCCGAAATATAGAACGTAGTTTTTGGTTTATAATTTTGTTAAAATTAACAGATGTTTTGTCTCCTTCAAAAAGCAGGAGTAAATTAAAGATAGTTGAAAATGTGGCCCAATAAGGAGTTTCATGTGATGTGATGTTTTTGTTTTGGCCTGTTCTAAAGATTTTACTGACAAAAATGCTTGCTATATTAAATTGGAAGTACTTAAGCCATACATTGATTGATATGATTATATCTACTGAAGCGTGGAGCTGAGCTCGTGCAAACCTGTTATGTCCTGTGATTGTTAATAAAAAGTTTCAGCATACCTGCCTGCTGGGAAATGAGTAGAGTATACTGTCAGCAGCATTGTCTCTCCAGTGAAGCGCACCAGGGAAGTGAGATGTTTGCACTGACCTGCAAAGCAGACGTCCAAAATATTCCTGATCCAATTGGGGGTTCTGGAAAGAGACCATTCCTGAGATAAAGGGTTCATAGCCAGCTTCATCCAGCCTCACCTCCAGCCCCTCCAAGGTTACTGGGAAGGACTTGTTGACGGATGGATTTTGTTTCCTTTTCTAGCTAGCTTACCTGATCATGTTTTCCAGCTCAATCTATCATCAGGGGCATAAATAAATAACGAAGTGCACTAGAAATTCAGGGATGCTGTCTTTCTGAGAATGATCGATTAATTCATAATAAAAAAATGCAAAAAAACAAACCTTAACAGGCACTGGATTTTATTCTTTTTCTCAATCAGCACATGGGTTGTTTCTCCATCACCTCTCAATGCTCTTGAACTCATTCTCGAGGGAGTGCCAAAAGCTGAAAGATCCAACACAGGCTACGACTCAACTTTTACAACCTTGCAGCATATCTGTATAACCAAGTACAGCCAGTGGCCCAGTATTCATTTGGGCAAGCAAAGTCTTGTGAGTTTCCAATGTTTACAAATATTTGCAAAGATGTAACTGCACTAAACTAAACTGTACCGGTCACGCGTACTGATTGTGTCACAAAGAAGAAACGCACTGAAAACTTTAACTAACAAACAGAAATTGTGTGATTAGAACAACTTCACAGCAGCAAACGAGTAACGTACTGAATGCTCAAAATCCTGTTCTCAGAAAGAATGCAATGAACACATGCTGAAGGAAGGCAATACTAGCACTGGAGGACTCTTACACACATTCAAGGGAACAGCAGGCTGTAATGGTCCATCAATGCAGATGGGCTTTCAAATGTTTTACCACTGTCAACTGATCTGTAATCTGTGACTGTGTTCTTATGGGGAGACCTCAAGGATCCAGTTAATATGTCCCATTCAAGGACAGTGTTGTATTGATGCTACAATTGAAAAAGCCGTCTTCGAATCATGGTCAAACCATGAGCAAGCATTTAAACAGTGTAACATTAGTAACCACTGTGTATCACTGTATACAGCAGGACAATGATGCTTAAGGGCAGTGTCACCCCTGAATGCGTTCAACCTTTAATAGTATAGCACTGCACTAGTAGAGTTGAAAGACAACCAGTCTCACATGATTGGTCTAGAATCAGGGAGTGGATGCAACGTAGAGGAAGCTAGCACTGTCTAAGTAGTGGTGAAAGCCAGGTATAGGATCTGAGCAACATATTTCACAACCATGATTGCAAACAACATACAAAAGGTGAACATGTAAAAACAATTATGCATGAAATACGGCATCTGAATCTGTTAACTGTTAACCATTAACCTGTAGCAGGGTCCCATGGACGTGGTTGTGTCAGACAGTGGTCTCGGCTCTGTCGGAAAGCTCCTGCAGCAGGGCCAACGCGGTGGAGGGGAGCTGGTTCACCATCACAAAGCGGACCAGGGCTTGAGTCGCCAACTCTTGGGACCTCCACACCTGAAAAAGCAGAAGAGCAAAGTGGTCAGGGAGCCTGCAGACACAGAGCTTTCACAACCTGGAAGGAGGCTCAGAGGAGAAGGAGACTGCTACTTTTTTTGCCAGCAAGGCTCAATTAGAAAGCAGCAGCCTGAGCGCTCGTTTGCACCAGTAAGGTGTCATAATCTTCTGCTCTTTCTGGACCCCTCTGTGCTATGGAACCCACCTTTGGAACTTTGGAAAGAATGTTGAGGATAGCTGCTAAACTAAACTGCATTGTTGTTATTCGATTGACCTTGCCTGTATTTAGTTCGTGCCTTTGTGATTGCCTGGTGCATTGGAATGCTGTGCACAAAGGGCTCAGAGTAGGATTTATGCTGCATTGTATTGCACTGTAAGGCGAGGCAAATATGTGAAATCTTTTCTAATTTCAATGTCAGTCTTGGAAGCAGAAACAGGCAATTAAAATAAGGCCAGGCCCTTCCCAGGCAGGTTCTTAGAATAACCCAGAGGCTCCTCAGGTACTTCACTGCCGTCATTGCCAAGTGTCTGAAACATGAACCCAGCTGAAAACAGACAGCATTCATTCCACTTTCATTTCCAGATACAGTAAACTGCTGCTTACCAACATAATAACTGCCCTGAAGCCTGGGCAGATGTTTAATATCAGTTCGGCAGTTGAAGACAGCTCTGAGGAACTCAGGAATGTGCCAAATTTTCTCTCTGTGACCACTGCCAGGAACAAGCTTCTCAGAGGAGTCTGGCACTACCGAGTGGAGAGAATGGAAAGTGGGACAAGAGCCAAACTGTGAAGCATCCCAACCCTGCTCAACTAGAGGAAGATGCTTCATAAAAGGATTCAAAGGGGTCACCCATCAAGACACAAATAGACTTATTCTACAAGACATGCGACACACCTAAATCTAAATCACAGAGTCAGACTTCATCAGTACCTTTGCATGTGGACCTATTAACTTTCGGATGAATAGAATAGGATCAAGAATGCAGGGGGGAGGTGGAAAG
Organism: Polyodon spathula; assembly: GCF_017654505.1. Classification (NCBI taxonomy): domain Eukaryota; kingdom Metazoa; phylum Chordata; class Actinopteri; order Acipenseriformes; family Polyodontidae; genus Polyodon; species Polyodon spathula. The sequence goes on along the minus strand of NC_054538.1, from coordinate 78,299,868 downwards.
GATACAGCACATGTGCAAATGGAAAAGGAAAGTGTGTGGGCAGTGCATCACTTTACCATGGATACGCATGTAGTTTAATTATGGTTTTAACATGACTTCCCTTATTGTGAGCACGGTCGTTACCCTTCTGGATGTAAATGACCTGACTGTTCCCTTGTTGTGCACACGCACGGTCATTACCCCTCTGCACCATTATCTGGGTGAACATGTGCATTGAAGGCTCAAGTTTTTCCCATAATCTGCACATCACTGTATTTGGAGTGAATGTCCCGTTGGTTGACTGTTACTTTGACGTCTGCAGGGCATTCATTCAGTTTAATAGAATGCTCAGTGTTCCATATAATTCTGATTGTGTTCACACACACACACACACACACACACACACACACACACACACACACACACACACACACACACACACACACACACACACACACACACACACACACACACACACACACACACACACACACACACACACATCCACCCCTCACACAAACACACATACACACACACACACACATCACACACACACAACACACACACACACACACACACACACACACACACACACACACACACACACACACACACACACACACACACACACACACACACACACACACACACACACACACACACACACACACACACACACACACACACACACTCTCCTCACACAAACACACAGGCACACACACACAGACACACACACACACACACACACACACGCCACACACACACACACACACACACACACACACACACACACACACACACACACACACACACACACACACACACACACACACACACACACACACACACACACACACACACCACACACAAACACACAGACACACACACACACACAGACACACACAGACACAAACACACACAGACCCATCCCTCTCACACACAGACACACACAGACACACACACACACAGACCCATCCCTCTCACACACACACACACAGACCCATCCCTCTCACACACAGCTCAACAATTGCAACACAATGCTTATTCAGCCTTCTGCTAATCTCGCCAGCCCGTGCCAGGTCAGGCTCTTACCCAGGCCTGGCTTCAAGCAAGAGGCTTCCTTCAACCCACTGCTTTACTCTGGCGCCTACCTACCCAGACACACTCTTATATGCCTTCCAACTTCCTTGGCTACTAACATGCCTTCTACTCAATAAGAGAAGGAGTCTGAAAGCAGTACCACATGGCAGTGATCAGTGAACAGAGCCTTTCAAATTCTCTCTTGACTTTGGATGGCTTTGGATATTCAAACTCCTGATCCTCAACTGCTTCAAGGGGACGGTCAATCAAGTCTGATTATTGCCAATTATCCGCTGGGCACCAGTGCTTCAACATCCTGCAGAGGGCTCCAATTTCTAAATATCCCCCCAAAATAGCTGAAGCGATAATCAATAAAATATCCGACCAATTTGAGAAATTAACTTCATGCAGCACTTTGTGTTCGTATTCCCCAGCCAATCAGATTGCTGGGCGCCACAAAGGGTTACTGTTGAAGCAGCAGAACTCAGGCTAGGTTGGATCAGAATAACTAGGCCGGTGTTTTTTATGTGCCTTGTAGCTGGGACTGCTTGAAAGAGGTTTTGGTCTGGGACGACTCTCTGTATCTAGTGTCTAGACTTGTATTATACAGGAAACAGATTAGACAGATAGTATTGTGGATCTGACAAGAATTTCGAAATGGAATTCTACTTTCTGTATTAGAGATTCGAGGAATGCGACTGCACCCGGGCCCAGTCTCTGCTGGGGCCCATACCAAAGATCTTCTAGAATATCTTTGCCCATACCAATCTTTTTATTTATTGATTTTTCGAAGTCCATTATCAAAAAACAAAAAACAAAAACTGTTCTCCTGGTGGTTCAACCATAAACCGTGGCAAAGTTGTACTGTCAGTCAAACACACATTATCAAATCAGAGCTACGGAGGCGGGACTCAGCGTGAAGGTTTCTAATAGGTCAGTGTTGATTAAAAAAACAACAGACTGTTCTATTTGCGGGGGGAGGGGACATTTCTTTCACAGCTGCTGTTTATAAAGATTATAACAGTTTACTAACAAGGTATATAATCATAAATACTTCTGAAAAAAATAAACACATAGGCTTATCAGTCAACTTTAATTTTCTGTGAGAACTCTTATATCACACCCTCATTTTCCATAATAGACTAGACTGGTAAAAAAAAAAAATCGCTGGGTGGAAGTAAACTAACTTCCACAGTCGTGATAATAAGTACATAGCGTACGGTATATCGAGTATGCCATCAAAACACAAGTCGGGTTGTTCAAAGCGAAAAGAGCAGAAAAGACAGCTAGAAATGTCCCAAAAAGCAGCAGAAAATGCTAAAAAAAAGTGTACAGTAAATTGTTTAAAAGTGGGCCTACAACAGCAGATGGAAGTATAGTGTGGCAGCCTCCTCCTCACATGAAAAATAAACAACAGCCAGAGGAAAGACCTGAATCAGAGACATTGGATTGGAAATGTACAACAACAGCAAATACAAGGTACTGAATCATGTACTGTAAACCCGGTACCCAGTCAGGCACCTTTATGTGATTTTTATGATCCAGCTACTTGGCCTGACTTTTGTATCAAAGAGCTAGGAGCTGAAATCATGAAACATAAACCTGTGCAGCTAAATAAACTGACGTTGAATTCCCCAAAAATCACACATGATTTGTACTCATTTTTGCAACAAAACTTCAATTAGATTTATTTTAGGTTGAGTTTGTTTTTTTGTTTGTTTTTTTTTTTTGGGGGGGGGGGGGGGGGGGGGGGGTCTACTTCACACTCTTGCACCAGGGCCCAGTAAATCCTAGCACTGGCCCTGTCACTGACAATAATGTGCTGCCCAGTACCGTGTACAGCTGGTACCCTTGGAAAGTGACCGGGCGACAATTTTACACGTGCGCGGCCATGCATGTGGACCATGGGAAGTGGTTTACAAGCGGGGGGGGACCCCTGGACATGGGGGGAGCTCTCCATTCCACAGTGTATGTCAATTCTACACTGCTTACTCCGCTCCTCCATTCCAGTGTTTAAAGTGGGAGTAAACCAAAACAAATAAATAAACTCAGCTCACAGCACCAGAGAGAGGCTTATGCTTGCGGCTTTTGCCTCCAAATTAATTCAACCATAAAAAGAACTATTTCTGGACGCATTACTCATTTTTAATCAATCAACACAAATGACATTTATTCTGCAGATAAAGACACAACACCACAATGTAGTGATTAAGCCCTGGGTTGGAGTATCGGGTTGCATCTGATTCCCATCACTTCAGTTTACAGATTAATCAGACCAAACGAGAAGCAGGGGTAGGAGCAGGGATTTGGTTTCAGCACACTGATTTGGTAAAAGACTCTGCAAAGCCCTATAGGACGATGATTGTGCAGCATTTACCCGCGGTACCCCTCACTCTGACCTCACAGGTCACACCATGCCTTGTGACTGGGTCAAACCCCCATGAAATACCACTGGTGACTACTTGTCACACTCCCAGAAACACAGCTGCAAGCTGGATGTGCTCCCTGGAATAGGATTAGGAAGCAAATTCTCAGCACCTAGAATTGAGTCAAAACTGTTGTCATCACACACGTCTCCTTAATTCATATCTGTAAAACAGCTTGTTAAAGCACACTGGAAATAAGACTCCAAATGCCTAGCAGTGTGATCCGTTCCTGGTTTTATTAGGAGTTTAATAAGACACACCTGGACTTGTTACCTAGACACTGTGGCTAATCATGCTCGTGTCAGAACCTGGAATGGGTTAAACTGCTTTGCAATAGGAGGAGTGTATCCCTGAAAATGTTGTTGGGATACACCGCGCTGGTTGGATCTCTTCAGTTTGTTTTAATGGTGTAAAAGCAGTAAGACTATTGGAGATGTGCGTTCTTGAGAATTCAATGCACAGATAGGTGGATGCTGTGTACACCTTTCCATGAACTGATACTGCCAACGCTGTGGTTCACAGATGGAAGGACACGGAAACAAACCAATCAAGCAGTGGTTGTATGATGAAAAGAAACTCCTCGTACACAGAGAGGAAGAATCAGGCCCCGCCTCCAAACCCATTTCCACCCCAATCAAAAGAAGATGTTTGCTTCCTTCGTGTTCTAAAAGGATCCGTTCTGCAAGTCCCTTCATGCTGGGCAGTCGAAGGCTGTGGTTGACCAAGTTACATTGGCAAGACTATTCACATCCTCTGCGTTTCTGAGTTATTCCAGCACATTGTGCAATCCTTATTTACTCAATCAAACAATATATCCTATTATACTGTACACGTTGCTTAATCAAAATGCTGAACTTATCTTGACAGATGTGCTGTCTGGGACTTCTAGAAAATCGTTGAGTTGGTTTCATGTTATCGTTTAGATTAAATATTAACTCGGTTCTCATGGCCAATAACCCTGCTATTACCCTGCCTGGTGGTAAACAGCAAAAACATAATTACGTGCTTATTTCTTCTAGTTAACTCCCTGGGCTTATTCAAACCTATACTATTTTTTTGCTGGGCTCCCCAAGATGCCAACAACCAGCCTCATGGTGCTAGCACTCATACAGTAGAATGCCTCACACAGCATGGTCTCATAACGCAGGGTTTTCTGATAGAAGTAACATTTGTAGGATGTCAAGAGCTTGCAGTAAACGGGAGAGCATCTTGGCACAAACATTTGATTTTGAAAGAAACTTTAAATAAGCGATATAAATCAAATACAAACTGATCTTTAGGGCTGTATGAAATATCACAGTCTGCGTAAACAGAGCTTTGGTGACCTTTTGCTGTTTTCACGTTACGAATATTATAAGCCAATTCCGTAAGGTTTGCTCTTGAAAAGATAAAACAATAATTTAAAAAAGGAGCTTTTTATGCCAAACCCCACACTCCTTAGGGCAAGCTGGGAAGAGTTTCAGTTCTTCTTGGTGATAACTTGGCCATTCATAGATTTATTTAGTCAAATCTGGTTTTGGGGGGGGGGGGGGGGGGTGATTATGTCTTTTCATTAAAGGGTGAAGGCCCATTTACTTCTCTATTGTATTCAATGTAGCTTGCTATGGTGGTTGTGATTGTAAATGAGAATTTGTTCTCAAGGACTCATCTGGATAAATAAAGGTTTTGATTGCTTGCTGGTTGATTATTTCCATTCATTTGGCAGTTTATCGTTTAATTCACAAACACCTGAGCATGGAGAATGCTGCTCTGTTCTTTATTGATCACTGAATGCCATCTGAAGCAAAGTCCTTCTGAAGGACCTGACTGAGCTGGCAGTGGGAATAGGATTCTGTTCGAGCTCCAACACCTTCTTCATACAGCACTCACACCTCACTGTGCGGACACTCGTACTCGGAACTGCCTTTAAGAAGTATTTACGGGCAGGTTTTAAACAAATCAATTCACTACCGTGTTGATTTAAAAACAGGAAAGGTGTTTACAGCAATGTTCCCAACCTTTTCCTGATGAGGAGCTGCCTTGGATTTACCCCAAGTCTTGCGACCTACCAATAGGCTCTAATCAAAAAGTGATTACTTTAACTGTGGAAGAGAAACTTCCCATTAGTGAGAGGGCTGGCATTGCATGTCATCAGATAGTTTATTGAAGTTCAGGGGGTACTTGGTGAGAGAAAGTCCAGCAAGATTAGCATCTGAAGCTGTGGATTTTATTAGGGTGTCATTTTGAATGGTTATTATTTCACTTTTCAAGATCCGGCTTGTCAGGATTAAACACTGACCCCAATTTCACCAACCGTCATGAATGGAAAGGATATGAACATGGCGACTGGCTCCAGCTGTTTGAAATCAGTGAAAAGTCTTTCAAATTCGGCCAGAATTGTTTTTCCCAAGTGAGAGGTGTATTTTTCAAAGATGACAGGTCTGTTCTTTTCTGTTTTTCAAGTTCTTCACTCATCTTTGGAAAATGTTTCAGGTCCTTTTTTTTGAAGTTGTGTAATCCACAGTTTCAGTTTCTCTTGGAAGGTTTTCACTGAACTTCTTTTCAGGAATGTCTATCTGTGTTCCCTGAAGCTCTGTGTTTATTTTGTTAAGTTTTGCCATCAGGTCAGTCAGAAAAGCCGTCTCTAATAGCCACATCTTGTCATCAAGTTGGTGGTAGTGTTCATGTCTTGATTCTAAGAGAATCTGTATTTGTGGCAGAAGATCTCTGAATCTATGTAGTACTTTCTCCCTACTTAACCACCTCACTTCTGTGTACAGTTGTAGGTCACCATACTGCACATCAATTTCAGTAAAGATCTGAATAGTCTACTCTGAAGTGGCCTTGAATGAACTGAATTTATAACTTTAACAACAAAGTCCATAACGTGATTCATGTTCAAAACCTTTCCACACAGGGCCTGTTGGTGTATGATGCAGTGATAATTCAGGAACGGGGGAAAAGCAGGGTCCCTTCTGCACTGCGAGACAAACCCATTGATAGAACCAATCATAGCAGGTGCACCGTCTCTTGTAATGGACGCAAGTTTACTCGGTGGCATTTTATGTTCTGTAATGTATTTTTCAAAGGCAACATAAATATCCTGTGCTCTAGTTTTTTTTCCGGGCTGTCTGTCCAGAAATAAGGCAACTTTTAATACTTTGTTATGCTTTTTAACTTGATAAAGTAAACTAATGCATACATTTAAAAATATGGAAATATTTTAGCAACCTATTCTGTAAGGCTTTGAGATCTATTCTGTAAGGCTCTGAGATCTATTCTGTAAGGCTCTGAGATCTAGTCTGTAAGGCTTTGAGATTCATTCCGTAAGGCTTTGAGATATATTATGTAAGGCTTTGGGATCTATTCTGTAAGGCTTTGGGATCTACTCTGTAAGGCTTTGGGATTTATTTTGTAAGGCTTTGGGATCTACTCTGTAAGGCTTTGAGATCTACTGTAAAACTTTGAGATCTAGTCTGTAAGGCTTCGAGATCTACTGTAAAGCTTTGAGATCTAGTCTGTAAGGCTTTGTGATCTAGTCTGTAAGGCTATGAGATCTATTATCTAAGGCTTCTAGATCTATTGTGTAAGGCTTTGAGATCTATTCTGTAAGGCTTTGAAATCTATTCAGTAAGGCTTTGAAATCTATTTTGTAAGGCTTTGAGATCTAGTCTGTAAGGCTTTGAGATCTAGTCTGTAAGGCTTTGAGATCTAGTCTGTAAGACTTTTGAGATCTATTCAGTAAGGCTTTGAGATCTATTCAGTAAGGCTTTGAAATCTATTCAGTAAGGCTTTGAAATCTATTTTGTAAGGCTTTGAGATCTAGTCTGTAAGACTTTGACATTTACTCAGAACAGCACAGTGCAGTGTACAGACTGTGTGAACTCAGAACAGCACAGTGCGGTGTACAGACTGTGTGAACTCAGAACAGCACAGTGCGGTGTACAGACTGTGTGAACTCAGAACAGCACAGTGCGGTGTACAGACTGTGTGAACTCAGAACAGCACAGTGAGGTGTACAGACTGTGTGAACTCAGAACAGCACAGAGCAGTGTACAGGAATCCCAGCTGTGGGGATCCAGCGATCCCTGCACTGCTTACTCTCAAGGGAACGATGTTTACTGTTTTCAAAGCCGCTGTAACCACAATGGTAGGCCCTGTTTGGAGTACAAGTTCCAATATATATTTATTTCTTATAGTTTTACCTTTTACTGCATTTAAACTTGGTGCTTCTCCTAGCTGACCTGCTATTGCCGTTGGGATGTCAGGAAATGAATAAAATAATCCAATTATTGGTTTGGCATCTCTATATATGGATACACTGTTCCATTCATAAACCCACAGTCATTCCAAGATATTGCCAAAACCTTAATACACGTGTGAGGTGAGAGTGTATTAAATGGAATGTCCAGACAGTAATTTATGTGTACAGAAATAAAATAGTTTATTTTTATTATCTATACACAACAAAATAATTAAATAACAAAAGAAAACAAAACGGCGTGAGTGAAGGAGTGCAGGGGTGAAATCCGAAACAGATCGTGAGAACTCGTCTTTAATCGTCTTTGTGGCAAACCATACATAAACAAAAAAAGACAAAAGAAATGTTAGAGTTTTCAAAAAATCCCGCTGCACCAAACTAGTTTCTCCCTCCACCCGTTACTCGGCCTATTTTACTTTCAGACCAACCCCGAACACAGTAGTACGTTCCCTTTAGTATGTAACGTCCCGCCTCTGTAGTCAGTGGAACACCAATCCCCAACTGACAAGTGTCCTTATCCTTCACTTAACTCCAGTGGTTGGAATTTACATACTTGTACTTCCGCCCCTCACCAAGGTGCCGCCCCTCAAAAAGATGACTTTTGCCATGGTCACGAGATCTTGGTAAGGGAAGTCCCGAGTTGGTTTGATGCCATCTACTGTCGGGAGGCTGAATCACAGACCGAAATCCCTTTGACTCATCACAACACAATATACACTGAATGTACAAAACATTAGGAACACCTTCCTAATATTGAGTTGCACCCCCTTTTCCCCTCAGAACAGCCTCAATTTGTCGGGGCATGGACTCTACAAGGTGTCGAAAGCGTTCCACAGGGATGCTGGCCCATGTTGATTCCAATACTTCCCACAGTTGTGTCAAGTTGGCTGGTAGTGGATCTCTACTCCAAATAGCTCATTCCATCTCATACAACAGATGCTCAATTGGATTGAGATCTGGTGACTGGGCAGGCCACTGCAGTAAGTTTAATTCACTGTCATGTTCGTGGAACCATTCCTGGACAATCCTAGCCTTGTGGCATGGGGCATTAGCCTGCTGAAAAAATCCATTAGCAGATGGATACACTGCTGCCATGAAGGGATGCACCTGATTGGCAATGATGTTCAGATATCCTGTGGCATTCAAACGTTGCTTCACTTTTATCAAGGGGCCCAATGCGTGCCATGAAAACACATCCCACACCATCACACCACCAACACCAGCCTGCAATGTTGACACGCCGCATGATGGATGCATGTACTCATGTTGTTTTTTCCATACCCTAGTCCTCCCATCAGCAAGAAACAGCAGGAACCGGGATTCATCAGACCAGGCAATCCTCTAGTGTCTAGTGTTTTCGTTCCTTAGCCCACTGCAACCGCAGTTTCTTGTGTTTTGAAAGAAGTTGAACTCTGTTAGGTTGTCGGCTGCCATACCCCATTCATGTCAAGGTACAGTGAGTTGTGCATTTTTTTATGGGTCTTTCGGCACCAATGTTGTACTGAACTGTCAGTTGACTAACTATAGCCCGTCTGTTGCTCTGCATAATTCGTGTCAGCCTCCTTTGGCCTCTTTCATCAGTGAGCCGTTTTCGACCACTGGCTTGCCGTTGGCTGGATGTCCTTTGGGTGGTGGACCATCTTTGATACACATGGGAAACTGTTCAGCGTTAAAACCCAGCAGCATTGTAGTTCTTGACACACTCAAACCAGCGCATCTGGCACTTACTACCATACCCCTTTCAAAGGCACTTAAATCTTTTGTCTTGCCCATTTAGCATCTGAATGGCACACATACACAATCCATGTCTCAATTGTGTCAAGGTTTAAAAATCCTTCTTTAACCTGTCTCCCCTTCATCTACATTGATTGAAGTGGATTTAACAGGTTACATCAATAAGTGATCATAGCTTTCACCTGGGTTCACCTTGTCAGTCTATTTCATGGAAAGTGCAGGTGTTCCATGTTTTGTACACTCAGTGTATGTAGCAGTGAAGTTATGTGCAGGTAAAGGTTACCCAAGGCTTAAACACATACACGCGCATGCACACACACACAGAATAATAAACAAACTAACTAAACATGGCAGTGTTGTACATTACACTCCTCCAAGTTGGAGTGGAATTAAACAGACTGGACCCAACAACTTCACCAGAATTAAGAACATTCATCAAGCCGTCATTTTAACAGGCTATGGCTAGACTAGGCTGAAAGACCATGCAGTTTTGTACACAAAAGCTCATTAGCATTCTTGGCTACCAAAGACCAGTTTACATGAATTCAGTGGACGCTAGGTTACTTACTGAAGCTGTGTAAACACTGCCTGCTGGATCCCAGATCTCTGCTCGTAATGCTGAGGAGGGGAAGACAGGGTGATTGGGAAAGAAGCTCTTAGTGCGGTGAGTCAACCAGCCCCTCACAAATCTCTGCTCAAGGTCTGTTTAATTAAACTGTCATCGTACCACAAAGAAAAAAAAGCATCTGCTGTAACACAGGCTGCTATCTCTTTCTATGTGGTATATTTAAATTGGAAATTAGAAGCAATCTTGATAACTCCAGGAAAGTACTGATATACAATAGGGAGCCAATTCTGAAGGTCTTTCCCTGCACAATCCCAGTATCACAGCACAGTGGCTGGCTGGTTGCAAGCATTCTTGTCATGGAACTCTTCACCACTCTTTGAGAATGCAAACCAAAACCCTATTAGCACAGTATCCAGGGACCAGGCAGAGGAGAGCTGGTTTCTGGTGAGTCACCCATTGTAACCGCCTCTCAAATGGGTTATATTCCAGGAACTGAGAGGCTGGACACGACGAGCTAGAAACCAAATGAATAAAAACACAAGGCTGTGGCACGGCATCCATGGCTCCCTGAGAGAATATCAAAGAGCAATAAAACAGGGAAACACAGCCTGGGACTGTTTTACTAGTCTACTGACAGATCCATTTGATTACTCTACAAACCTATCCAAGGACAGAGCTGCATTAACCTATCATTCAGATTGAGATCTCCACAGCAAGCGGGTACCGTCAGCTCCCTGACACAGTATGTTGCACCTCTACATGTTCTCATAAAAGGGAAATATGTTGCAAATGCACAAAATAAAACAGCAGTGGAGCTTAGGTAGTGAGGTCAGAGTGGCATTAGATTTCATTTGAGTGGAAGGTATAGCCAAAATAATAATACATCCTATAGCATATTTCCTAGTAAAGGAATAGAAACTAACTATTTCTTTCTTATTAGTTTAGGTATGGTTGCTCGTTTTCTGCAGTATCAGTTAGATCCGCTGGAATTGGGTCCCTTCAATCCTGTACATTTACTGTTAACAATACAAATCAGCAGAGCTTCATGCATCTAGGTTCTGCACCACGTTTAAACCAAAGTTTTAAAAGTCAGTTTAAGGGGGCTCTTCCACTGCCAGTTGTGGATGGGAGTTCCCAGGGGGTGGGGCACAATTGGCTGGGGAGTCCTCGGCTAACCGCATACCAGCGGCCTCTGTAGTCTGGCCGGGCGCCTGCGGGCTTGCCTACAAGCGGCCTAGAGCTGCCTGGTCCTCCGATGCTGTAGCTCTGAGGTGGCTGCATGGCGGGTCTGCACAGTGAAAAGAAGCAGACGGCTGGCGGCGCACGTTTCTGAGGACGCGTGTATCCATCTTTGTCTCTCCCGAGTCAGCACAGCAGTGAGCCAGGTTTAAAATTGGGCATTTCAAATTGGAGAGAAAAATTACACTTTACTAATAATCTGGGAAAGAAAAACACCCACCCAGTAATATACCACACATGTCTGCTTCTTTGAGGAAAATCAGGAACGGGAAACGGAGCCCCAGATTAGCAGAGACCACAGGATGTGGGTGGAATTCATCCTGATTTGTGTACATATCTCTATATTAAAACATGTAAAATAAAAATAAACTGCTTTTTATTACTTCTCATGGAGTTTTAATTATACTGTTCCTAAAAATATAGTTTTATGCTATTTATATGCGCTGTACAACTACCCATTCCTTTCTGTCACTGTAACGATGTCCCATAAACTCTATGCAAGTGGTCTGGGAGATCACACTGGGAGATTACCAGGGTCTAATCACAATGGGAGATTACCAGGGGCTAATCGCAATGGGAGATTACCAGGGGCTAATCACAATGGGAGATTACCAGGGGCTAATCACAATGGGAGATTACCAGGGGCTAATCACAATGGGAGATTACCAGGGGCTAATCACAATGGGAGATTACCAGGGGCTAATCACAATGGGAGATTACCAGGGGCTAATCACAATGGGAGATTACCAGGGGCTAATCACAATGGGAGATTACCAGGGGCTAATCACAATGGGAGATTACCAGGGGCTAATCACAATGGGAGATTACCAGGGGCTAATCACAATGGGAGATTACCAGGGGCTAATCACACTGGGAGATTACCAGGGGCTAATCACAATGGGAGATTACCAGGGGCTAATCACACTGGGAGATTACCGGGGGCTAATCACAATGGGAGATTACCGGGGGCTAATCACAATGGGAGATTACCGGGGGCTAATCACACTGGGAGATTACCAGGGGCTAATCACACTGGGAGATTACCAGGGGCTAATCACACTGGGAGATTACCAGGGACTAATCACAATGGGAGATTACCAGGGACTAATCACAATGGGAGATTACCAGGGGCTAATCACACTGGGAGATTACCAGGGTCTAATCACAATGGGAGATTACCAGGGTCTAATCACAATGGGAGATTACCAGGGGCTAATCACAATGGGAGATTACCAGGGGCTAATCACACTGGGAGATTACCAGGGGCTAATCACAATGGGAGATTACCAGGGGCTAATCACACCGGGAGATTACCAGGGGCTAATCACACTGGGAGATTACCAGGGGCTAATCACAATGGGAGATTACCAGGGGCTAATCACACTGGGAGATTACCAGGGGCTAATAACACTGGGAGATTACCAGGGGCTAATCACAATGGGAGATTACCAGGGGTTAATCACAATGGGAGATTACCAGGGGCTAATCACACTGGGAGATTACCAGGGGCTAATCACAATGGGAGATTACCAGGGGCTAATCACAATGGGAGATTACCAGGGGCTAATCACACTGGGAGATTACCAGGGGCTAATCACAATGGGAGATTACCAGGGTCTAATCACAATGGGAGATTACCAGGGGCTAATCACAATGGGAGATTACCAGGGGCTAATCACAATGGGAGATTACCAGGGGCTAATCACACCGGGAGATTACCAGGGGCTAATCACAATGGGAGATTACCGGGGGCTAATCACAATGGGAGATTACCAGAGGCTAATCACACTGGGAGATTACCAGGGGTTAATCGCAATGGAAGATTACAAGGGGTGACGGCATCAGTATCTCTGAATGTGGAGAGCTGAGGCAAACACTTCAACACTGTCTGCCGCAGTGCCCCTTGTCATCCTCCTGTAAACCTGAGAACTGTATACCAGCTAAGAGATAACACCAACGCTGTCTGCCGCAGTGCCCCGTGTCAACATCCTGTAAACCTGAGAACTGTATACCAGCTAAGAGATAACACCAACGCTGTCTGCCGCAGTGCCCCGTGTCAACATCCTGTAAACCTGAGAACTGTATACCAGCTAAGAGATAACACCAACGCTGTCTGCCGCAGTGCCCCTTGTCAACCTCCTGTAAACCTGAGAACTGTATACCAGCTAAGAGATAACATCAACGCTGTCTGCCGCAGTGCCCCGTGTCAACATCCTGTAAACCTGAGAACTGTATACCAGCTAAGAGATAACATCAACGCTGTCTGCCGCAGTGCCCCGTGTCAACATCCTTTAAACCTGAGAACTGTATACCAGCTAAGAGATAACACCAACGCTGTCTGCCGCAGTGCCCCGTGTCAACATCCTGTAAACCTGAGAACTGTATACCAGCTAAGAGATAACACCAACGCTGTCTGCCGCAGTGCCCCATGTCAACATCCTGTAAACCTGAGAACTGTATACCAGCTAAGAGATAACATCAACGCTGTCTGCCGCAGTGCCCCGTGTCAACATCCTGTAAACCTGAGAACTGTATACCAGCTAAGAGATAACACCAACGCTGTCTGCCGCAGTGCCCCGTGTCAACATCCTGTAAACCTGAGAACTGTATACCAGCTAAGAGATAACATCAACGCTGTCTGCCGCAGTGCCCCGTGTCAACATCCTTTAAACCTGAGAACTGTATACCAGCTAAGAGATAACACCAACGCTGTCTGCCGCAGTGCCCCGTGTCAACATCCTGTAAACCTGAGAACTGTATACCAGCTAAGAGATAACATCAACGCTGTCTGCCGCAGTGCCCCGTGTCAACATCCTGTAAACCTGAGAACTGTATACCAGCTAAGATATAACACCAACGCTGTCTGCCGCACCCATGTCAACATCCTGTAAACCTGAGAACTGTATACCAGCTAAGAGATAACATCAACGCTGTCTGCTGCAGTGCCCGTGTCAACATCCTGTAAACCTGAGAACTGTATACCAGCTAAGAGATAACACCAACGCTGTCTGCCGCAGTGCCCCGTGTCAACATCCTGTAAACCTGAGAACTGTATACCAGCTAAGAGATAACACCAACGCTGTCTGCCGCAGTGCCCCGTGTCAACATCCTGTAAACCTGAGAACTGTATACCAGCTAAGAGATAACACCAACGCTGTCTGCCGCAGTGCCCCGTGTCAACATCCTGTAAACCTGAGAACTGTATACCAGCTAAGAGATAACACCAACGCTGTCTGCCGCAGTGCCCCGTGTCAACATCCTGTAAACCTGAGAACTGTATACCAGCTAAGAGATAACACCAACGCTGTCTGCCGCAGTGCCCCGTGTCAACATCCTGTAAACCTGAGAACTGTATACCAGCTAAGAGATAACACCAACGCTGTCTGCCGCAGTGCCCCGTGTCAACATCCTGTAAACCTGAGAACTGTATACCAGCTAAGAGATAACACCAACGCTGTCTGCCGCAGTGCCCCGTGTCAACATCCTGTAAACCTGAGAACTGTATACCAGCTAAGAGATAACATCAACGCTGTCTGCCGCAGTGCCCCGTGTCAACATCCTTTAAACCTGAGAACTGTATACCAGCTAAGAGATAACACCAACGCTGTCTGCCGCAGTGCCCCGTGTCAACATCCTGTAAACCTGAGAACTGTATACCAGCTAAGAGATAACATCAACGCTGTCTGCCGCAGTGCCCCGTGTCAACATCCTGTAAACCTGAGAACTGTATACCAGCTAAGAGATAACATCAACGCTGTCTGCCGCAGTGCCCCGTGTCAACATCCTGTAAACCTGAGAACTGTATACCAGCTAAGAGATAACACCAACGCTGTCTGCCGCAGTGCCCCGTGTCAACATCCTGTAAACCTGAGAACTGTATACCAGCTAAGAGATAACATCAACGCTGTCTGCCGCAGTGCCCCGTGTCAACATCCTGTAAACCTGAGAACTGTATACCAGCTAAGAGATAACACCAACGCTGTCTGCCGCAGTGCCCCGTGTCAACATCCTGTAAACCTGAGAACTGTATACCAGCTAAGAGATAACACCAACGCTGTCTGCCGCAGTGCCCCGTGTCAACATCCTGTAAACCTGAGAACTGTATACCAGCTAAGAGAAAACACCTACGCTCTCTGCCGCAGTGCCCCGTGTCAACATCCTGTAAACCTGAGAACTGTATACCAGCTAAGAGATAACACCAACGCTGTCTCCCGCAGTGCCCCGTGTCAACATCCTGTAAACCTGAGAACTGTATATCAGCTAAGAGATAACACCAACGCTGTCTGCCGCACCCGTGTCAACATCCTGTAAACATGAGGAGCTATATATACCCGCTAAGAAACAACACCAGGGCTTGGCTGTGGTTTCAAGCTATGAATGAATGCACATATTGAACCCAGATCTAAATCTTTCACTCTATCATCTATATTGAACCCTGATCTAAATCTTTCACTCTGTCCATTATATTGAACCCATATCTAAATCTTTCACTCTGTCCATTATATTGAACCCAGATCTAAATCTTTCACTCTGACCATTATACTGAACCCAGATCTTAATCTTTCACTCCGTCCATTATATTGAAGCCAGATCTAAATCTTTCACTTTGTCCATTATACAGTTCATTATACTTTTGTGATGTACATGTGCTGCTACAATTGTTTACTTAAGGTGTGTGAATTTTGAGAACTCGACAACTCGACACAAAGAGGTGAGCCTGATCCGCCAGTCTGTTAGTGACCCTTCAGACTAGGATATCTTTCAAATCATACATTTAACTAATTTAAACTATTTAATTCTGTATTCAAACATCTTTCAATTGAGGAAGGCTATCAAGCTATATTCCAGTATGTATTAATCATTAATGCAGCGGGCCAAGTTCAGACACATTTGGACAACACGCTCCACTTTGTTCCCCTTCTAGCAATCGTGTTACTGCTCTCACCAAAACTCAGCTTTACTGTACAGCTTTACTGGGGTCACGAGTCAGGGGCCGGTTAGGAATGCATCCTGGATTCAACCGTTAATGTGAAGAAAAGAAAACTTCTTTACAAGAACTGCACAGTCTACTGCACCTGCCAACCCTTAATACTGCAGTGAAGGGAGTGACACTGGCTAACTGTAGCATGGACATACTTACAGGGTTAACTGAGCCGTGCTTATCCACAGTGTGACTGCTGTCCAGGAAACAGTTTATTAATACTGCAGTGAAGGGAGTGACACTGGCTAACTGTAGCATGGACATACTTACAGGGTTAACTGAGCCGTGCTTATCCACAGTGTGACTGCTGTCCAGGAAACAGTTTATTAATACTGCAGTGAAGGGAGTGACACTGGCTAACTGTAGCATGGACATACTTACAGGGTTAACTGAGCCGTGCTTATCCACAGTGTGACTGCTGTCCAGGAAACAGTTTATTAATACTGCAGTGAAGGGAGTGACACTGGCTAACTGTAGCATGGACATACTTACAGGGTTAACTGAGCCGTGCTTATCCACAGTGTGACTGCTGTCCAGGAAACAGTTTATTAATACTGCAGTGAAGGGAGTGACACTGGCTAACTGTAGCATGGACATACTTACAGGGTTAACTGAGCCGTGCTTATCCACAGTGTGACTGCTGTCCAGGAAACAGTTTATTAATACTGCAGTGAAGGGAGTGACACTGGCTAACTGTAGCATGGACATACTTACAGGGTTAACTGAGCCGTGCTTATCCGCAGTGTGACTGCTGTCCAGGAAACAGTTTATTAATACTGCAGTGAAGGGAGTGACGCTGGCTAACTGTAGCATGGACATACTTACAGGGTTAACTGAGCCGTGCTTATCCGCAGTGTGACTGCTGTCCAGGAAACAGTTTATTAATACTGCAGTGAAGGGAGTGACACTGGCTAACTGTAGCATGGACATACTTACAGGGTTAACTGAGCCGTGCTTATCCACAGTGTGACTGCTGTCCAGGAAACAGTTTATTAATACTGCAGTGAAGGGAGTGACACTGGCTAACTGTAGCATGGACATACTTACAGGGTTAACTGAGCCGTGCTTATCCACAGTGTGACTGCTGTCCAGGAAACAGTTTATTAATACTGCAGTGAAGGGAGTGACACTGGCTAACTGTAGCATGGACATACTTACAGGGTTAACTGAGCCGTGCTTATCCACAGTGTGACTGCTGTCCAGGAAACAGTTTATTAATACTGCAGTGAAGGGAGTGACACTGGCTAACTGTAGCATGGACATACTTACAGGGTTAACTGAGCCGTGCTTATCCACAGTGTGACTGCTGTCCAGGAAACAGTTTATTAATACTGCAGTGAAGGGAGTGACACTGGCTAACTGTAGCATGGACATACTTACAGGGTTAACTGAGCCGTGCTTATCCACAGTGTGACTGCTGTCCAGGAAACAGTTTATTAATACTGCAGTGAAGGGAGTGACACTGGCTAACTGTAGCATGGACATACTTACAGGGTTAACTGAGCCGTGCTTATCCACAGTGTGACTGCTGTCCAGGAAACAGTTTATTAATACTGCAGTGAAGGGAGTGACACTGGCTAACTGTAGCATGGACATACTTACAGGGTTAACTGAGCCGTGCTTATCCACAGTGTGACTGCTGTCCAGGAAACAGTTTATTAATACTGCAGTGAAGGGAGTGACACTGGCTAACTGTAGCATGGACATACTTACAGGGTTAACTGAGCCGTGCTTATCCACAGTGTGACTGCTGTCCAGGAAACAGTTTATTAATACTGCAGTGAAGAGCTGTTAGTGAAGAAAACATTCCACTGCAGATGCTTCAATGTAGCACTTCTAGATGTTGCATGAAGGAAGTCAGCTTTAAAATTACG
This sequence comes from Polyodon spathula, assembly GCF_017654505.1. Taxonomy (NCBI): domain Eukaryota; kingdom Metazoa; phylum Chordata; class Actinopteri; order Acipenseriformes; family Polyodontidae; genus Polyodon; species Polyodon spathula. The sequence goes on along the minus strand of NC_054538.1, from coordinate 78,281,747 downwards.
TGAGTCGAAGGAAAGGCAGTGATTGGCAGTCGAATGCGAGCTCCGCAAGTCTGGGAGTTTCAGTTTATTATAAAGATGTTAAATGGCAAAGAGCAGTACACTATCATGGGCAAACACATTTCCTCCATTATGCTAATATTGTGCCAGGGAATCGAGAGCAGATGGGCAACAGTTAAGTTGTGTAGTCAAATCAGAGGCCTGGCAGCTCTCAGCTTCCTCCCTCCAGATCTCAGTCACCTTCATCAGAGGCCTGACAGCTCCCATCTTCCTCCCTCCAAATCTCAGTTCGCCAAACCAAAACAATCCCGGCGCTGCCACTGCTAGCGCTGCCACTGCTGCTGCTCCGCATGGACTGTCGTATCGGCCCATCAGGCTTTAATATAGTCCTGGTTGATATTACCTTGTTATGGGAGTGACATCTATTGTTCCAAGATCTGTGTCAAAACAGGTCTTGAGTAACTTTTCACAGCACTAAATATACTGAATGGTTTTACTGCCCTAGGAGATGCTTGGCTATATTTTCATGTTTTGATCCTATTGCACAGCAGTTCCAGGTTTTACCAAGAGCTTGATCAGCCTCAGAATATAGGTAGCAATTTCAGACAAGTTTTATTAAGCTCTTGGTAAAACCAGGAATGGATGTCTTATTTATATCCCTGAATGATATTCTACACATATGTTGCCTCTGATTTCAATGACCTGTCCTGTTCTGCAGCTAGTTTACAGATCTTCTTTTAAGAATGCATAATATACAAACAGTGCTTGCAGTTTGGCAATCCTTTTATTATTTTCTCCCAATTTGGCATATGAAATTATTTTTAGGCTCAGCTCACCACCCCCGCAATGACTCGGGATTGGCGAAGATGAACACATGCTGTCCTCGGTCAGCCAACCGCTTTTTTTACACTGCAGACTCACCATGCAGCTACCTCAGAGCTACAGCGTCAGAAGACAATGCAGCTCTGAGAAGCTTACAGGCAAGCCTGCAGGTGCCTGGCCAGACTACAGAGGTCGCTGGCCGAGGACACCCTCGCCAACCTAAGAAGCAGATGGTCACATTTATTCCGATAATATTTGTAAAATCTTCACTTTCAAAGAAATAAAATAAATGTGGGAATTCCTGAAATGTACACCTGTTCCCTTCAATCTGCCCACACAAGAGCAGAACTCATCAACAGCACTAATTGGGCATTGTGTGTCCTGTAAACAGAGAACATTGTGAAATGCATCTTTAGGAACCCAATGCTGCTGCCATTTAATCTCATGGGAAATTAATCAGAGGTGGGATTATTGTAAAAGCGTGAGCCAGCAAGTGCATTGTGCAATCAGGCCTTTCACTCCAGGGCAAGCTGCTACTGGCAAGGATGGCAAGTACTGTGCTTGTTCTATTAGGCGATGGTTTTAATCAAAAACAGAGTCACCACCTTTTAATGCAGAACTAAGATGTTGCATCAGGATGAGGGCTCTGTATTTTACTAAAAACGGAAACTGCGAGGTTTCTCTTAGAAAGGCCAGTTGGGAATTGTATTAGTTACCACCAGCACAGACTGAGCCAGTAAAAACACAAAGATAACTAATAAAACAACTTTGTACAGACAGCTGCATTAAACTATTAGATTTATATATATATAGATATATAATAATCTAATAGTATTATATATTATATATATATATAGATATATATATATATATATATATTATATATAACACACACACACACACACACACACAGTGCTCCCTCTTTATAAAGCTGCAGTCATGAGTGATATTTAAGGGAATACTAGTGTTAGTTTAATGGCATGATTGGTAAATGGAAGCCATGACTGTACTGCCTTACCACCTGTTCCATAGTATAAAGTGTTGTCTTATAAAGGGGCAGCACTAAAATGATATATATAACTGCTGTACAAAGGATTTAGGCATGTTGCATTTTTCTGCTCTGATGCATTATGAGCATCAACAATTTACTCAAAGCCTCCAACAATGTTTTCTACTATTATAACAACCTTGACTTGCATAAAGAAGGAAAACCATTGAACTGACAACAGAACTGGCAGAAGAGCACAGAAAGCACTTTGACCATTGTTCCATAGTCCAATTTCTGTGTTCTTGTGCATATTTTAGCCTTTTAGTCTTGTCCCCCTTTCTTAACAGAGGTATTCTTGCTGCAACACATCCTTTAAGTCCTGATTTCAAGAGTGACCTTCATACTGTTGATTTGATGGACAACGTACCTGTGCCTTCTTCCAGTTGTGTTGTCAATTCAGTGCTTGTCTTCTTTCTCTTCCTCAAGGATATTATCTTCAAGTATTGCTCATCCTTGTTAGAGAGCTTTTGGTTTGTCAATTACAGGTGATGTTTCTCTGTACTTGCTGATTATGCTTTGAATACCACACCTTGAAAATCGAGTGATGCGAGCGATTTCACTCAATGTTTTTCCGTCTTTATGCAAGTCAAGGTTGTTATAATATTAGAAAACACTGGGATTTAAGTAAATTGTTGATGCTAATAATTAGGCTTCTACCTAAATCGCGATTTTACAGGTTTCGTTTGAAAATTGTGAAATTGAGGGGTCACCGCGAAATTCACCTCTTTTAAGGGCCAATGCATATGGACGGAGAGAAAAAAAGAAACCTGTTGATAAGGGCCCAAGGGAGAGGAAAATCAAAAACCTGTTTTAACTGAAATATGCACAATGGAAACACGATCGTAAATAGTTTTTTTTTTTTAAATCCCTTCACCGTCCTGTGTGCATTGCACTTAGGCAAAAAAAATCCTTAGACAAATATACCAAAAAATTCTCCAAAGCATTTAACGTTCTTGTTTATTGTTCAAATGACAACAATGTTTTAATCAGCTTATCAATGCATCTGTGCTGCTTTTTTGTGACCTGTACTGTGCAGTAGGGGGTGGGACAAAATCAGTGATGCATCGTTTTGATTTAGGTTGCTAAAATCTAGTTTTCAGAAATAAATAAAACAAGCAAAGTATATCGTGTCGTGTCAAGATATTCCCCAAAGAAACTGTACGTGCAGGTGGAGGCAACTGTTTTGCACATCTTGTAATGTGTCTGGAGAGAATTCGATTGATCCTATTTAGTTTCAGAATCACACATTCAACGAAAGGCTACTAAAGAGGCTGCTGATCAGAACGTAAAATAAACAGCTTTCAGAAAACAAACTGGAAAGTCAGCGCAGAGAAAAAGTATTCCTGTCGGTACAGGGACAATCCAGCACAGCCACCTCGCTTCAAACAACCTGCTGCTTACTTTTTAAATGCAGTTGGAATTTTAGACCCGAATAGGCATGTTTTCTTTGTTGACTCGGTACTGATAAAATAAATTATTGGATGGGACAAATAACATGACAACGAATGTGCTGCATATATTGTCTTTATTAAAGTATGCCAGATGCCCTTGGGTAAACGAATTTTGGGACTGTTTATAATCGATTTCCACATCTGTATAACTTGGCAAAGCTTGGCCTTACACTTCCAACCAATTAAGTGAATGCAGACGTGCAGCATCAATGTATGGGCAAGCCCAAACCAGACACAGACTGTTGGTAGCAACTGTAGGGGGGTGCTACATGCTTGCCTTTAACAAATGACAGCGCTATGTTTAAGCAAGGAAGCAAGTATCACTATTTGTAGGTTTTTATAGTGCTCTGAAATATTGTCCACTTAGGCTTATTTAATGTTTAAACAGGTCTGCGAAATCTTAATTTTACTCCATAACCTACTCGCAAAAAATATGTAAATGTACCGCGATTTAAGTAAACCCCTACTCATAATACATCAGAGTAGAAAAATGCAACGTTAAAGACTTTTGCACAGCAGTGTGTGTGTGTGTGTGTGTGTGTGTGTGTGTGTGTGTGTGTGTGTGTGTGTGTGTGTGTGTGTGTGTGTGTGTGTGTGTGTGTGTGTGTGTGTGTGTGTGTGTGTGTGTGTGTGTGTGTGTGTGTGTGTGTGTGTGTGTGTGTGTGTGTGTGTGAGTGTGTGTGTGTGTGTGTGTGTGTGTGTGTGTGTGTGAGTGTGTGTGTGTGTGTGTATATATATATATATATATATTATGGCTGCTCAGATTAATAGATTAATCAGACCGATTAATCGACTAAAGAGTTGATCGCAGATTAATTTTTTTAAAATTTAATCATAAAGAATTTTATTTTTGTGTATAAAATAAAATCAACCAATATAAGATCTGCATTTTCTCTGGAGCAGTCCAATCATAAGTGAGCGGAGGCAGGACATAAACTGTTGACTGTCTTTAGTAGGTTTAACCAATGGGAGAGTCAAAGATCTGCCACTTGTTATATAGGTGTCCAATCATGAGTGAGCAGAGGCAGGACATAATTGGAAGTTTAACCAATTGGAAAGTCAAAGATCTGCCCTGGTTTTACAGCTGCCCAATCATTACTGTGAAAAGGCGGGACATAAATATGCTAGGGTAGGGTATAAGAATAGTTGAATTTAACGCAATATTTGGTTATTATTGAGAATTATATTGAGAACTTTGAAGTAATATTTCAAATAGCTTTTTACAAATTAAATTGTTAAATTAAATTGACATTGTAGTCGATTTGGTTACAAAACAATTTTCAAAAAGAACTTTCTCAGAAAAAATGGAGGTATACACCACAAATACCTGAACTGACACAGGAAGGGAAGGGATATACTCGCCACTTCCAAAATTCAAATTCTGAAAGTTATCTACGGCTTACCGGTAGCTGTCAATTAAAACAAGTATACTTTTGGAACTCTGGTCTCTTCTGGAACTCTGGTCTCTTCTGGAACTCTGGTCTCTTGTTCAGTACAGAAAAGGTGATGTGGAATAGCACTGGCTACAGTAATCTAGGATGTCTAACAAAGTCAGCACAAAAACATGAGCATTCCTAAAGTCACTTGCGAGCTACTGTAACATGCAAAACAACTGGACAAACCTGGATTGATGTTCAACTGCATAAGCAGAAGCGTAGGGATACAATACATCACAATAAGCAAGTAAGAAAAAACACGAGGCTCTTAAATACTTGATAGATTCTGTTGTTTACCTTGGCAAGCAAGAACTGGCATTCAGAGAGCATGGTGAAGGCACCAATTACTCAAATAGAGGTAATTATGTGGAATTCCTTTCTCTGATTTCTGACTACGACAGCATGTTAACCAATCACTTGTCAATGGCCAGAGTATTCTCTGGTTCCTCTAACAAGATTCATAATGATTAAAAGCAGAAGTACAGGAAGCCAAGTACGCAGCTGTAATGGGAGATTAAACACTCGACCATGGAAACACAGCTCAACTTTCTCATGTTTTCAGGTATGTGACTGACAGTGGCCCGAAAGAACGCTTGTTCAGTGAAAATGTGTTTCATTTACTAAAATAAAAATAATAATAAAAATGCTTTTAAAAAGACCAAATTCCCATTGGTTTTATTTTTTATAATTATTATTATAATTTTTTTTTAGATTCTATTGAATTAATTCTACCGATTAATCAACTACTGCCCATAAATTAACCAATCAAAAATGTTAATCGAGTGACAATATATATTAGAGATCAGCATGGGTAAAAAATCCAGAACCGGGTACCCACCATGAAAAATACCCAGATTTTTATCGGGTAATGCTTAAAAAACAAAATCACATATATCAATGTTTTAAGTGCATGACACAGTGCTGAGAAAAAGTTTGTGAACCCCTTAGGATTATTACATATTTCATATTTCAAACATAAAATGTTATAAGATTTTAATCTTAGTCCTAATAATAGATAAAGATAACCCGATTAAACAAATGACACAAAAACATGATACTTTTTCAACATTTATTTATCCACAAATGATTCAGCATTCAATATCCATGTGTGAAAAAGTATGTGAACCTTTGGATTCAGTAACTGGTGGTACCCCCTTGAGCAGCAATGACTTCAACTAAGCATTTTCTGTAACTGTTGGTTAGTCTCTCACATTGGTTTTGAGAAATTTTGGCCCATTCCTCCTTACAGAACTGCAACTCGGTGACATTTGAGGACTTCCTTGCATGGACAGCTCGCTTCAGGTCCTGCCACAACACTTCGATGGGGTTTAGGTCTGGACTTTGACTAGGCCATTCTAAAACGCGGAATTTCTTCTTCTGCAACCTTTCAGAATGTAGATCTGCTTGTATGTTTAGGATCATTTTCTTGCTGCATGACCCACTATAGGTTCAGCTTCAGCTCACGGATAGATGGCCTTTCATTCTCCTCTAGAATCTTCTGATACAAAGCAGAATTCATGGTTGTGTCAATGATGGCAAGCCGTCCAGGTCCTGAGGCAGCAAAGCAGCTCCAAACCACCACACTCTCACCACCTTGCTTGATGGCTGGGATGAGGTTCTTCAGTATTTGGTTTTTGCCAAACATAATGTTTCTCATTGAGGCCAAAAAGTTCTGCCTTTGACTGGTCTGTCCAGAGAACATTGTTCCAGAAGTCTTGTGGATCATCTATGTGCTCTTTGCCGAACTTCAGACGGGCAGCAGTGTTCTTTTTAGAGAGCAGTGGTTTCCTCCTGGCTATCCTTCCATGAACACCATTATTGTTCAATCTTTTTCTAATAGTTGAGTCATGAACACTCACATTAGCCAAGGTGAGAGTGGCCTGCAGATCCTTGGATGTTACTCTGGGTTTCTTTGTGACTTCCTTGATGATTTTATGGTTTGTTCTTGGAGAGATTTTGATAGGCCGACCGTTCCTGGGTAGAGTGACTGTGGTCTTGAACTTTCTCCATTTGTAGACTATCTATCTGACAGTGGATTGGTGGAGCCTCAAATCCTTAGAAATGGTTCTGTAACCCTCTCTAGACTGATGAGCATCAATAACTGTTTTTCTGAGTTCCTCAGAGATTTCTTTTGATCGTGGCATGACGTCTTTCCACAAACCTGTATGGTGAAGACCAAACTCACAAAGTTTCTGATTTTTATATAGGGTGGGGTCGTCCCAAAGTCACCCCTGAAGATCTACCTAATTATGTAAACATCTGATTCTAATTATCCCCTAATTGAGCTGATAAAACCAAGGGTTCACTTACTGTTTCACATACCCTGAATCTTAATTACTCATTGTTTGTCTAATTGATACATTATTTTGTTTCAAAAGCCATGGAATTGGTTAATATAAACCCTACTGGATATTTAAGAAAAGACTGGTTTTGATTCAAGAAGGCTATCGTGGTAAAACTATGGAATTTCCATTATTATCATTGGGGTTCACAAACTTTTTCTCGGCACTGTACATATTTAAATACTGTAAGTACAAACACATTAAGTACCTTCAGATCTATACCTTCATGCTGTGGGATTCTTTGCGATCTCTATTGGTCATATTCCGCTGTTGTTGCTGTTGTTTTAAAACATAGGATCCAGCAAAGCAGCATTGTGTGGAATTTCTTTACCAAAGCAGGAGAAAACAGAATTTGCAAACTCTGCCAAGGAAATATTTCATTCAAAGGAGGAAGCACTAGCACTCTTATTTAATGTGCTTCACAAATATGTTGTATTTAACCCAAAACAAAACAGGTACCTGTTTCGTAATTGAGTGCGTAATGTTTTTCTCATATTGATTTTAATTTGTACCTACACATTTTGGAGTGCATATGCTTTTTCTTAGTTGATCTGCTTCATTAAAATAAGAACATGTTAATGGTTTTCAGTCTGTTTTTTGGGGTACACCACTCACAACACTTTATTCATTTATTTTTAAATAAGGGCTTCTTATTTCATCTTTTTAGTAAGAAACTGTATCTGTGCAGTAACTGCAGATAAACATTCTGTATTGGAAGCCACACTGTTATTGTTAATGAATCACAGATTGATTTAATGTTGTTTTCTTTCCGAATTAGTTCCTGAGTAGAATCATCACCACAGTTATTATTATTGAGGTGTACTTGCAGCTTCCTGAGTGTTATTGTTTTCTGTAAAAAAACAAAAGAAAATAAAAACGTGTTTATTACGCTGACCAGAGACCCATGCTTACAACTGCACTGTCATATTTTCTACATTTTCTTTAAAATTTAACCAGACAGGTACCTGGACTTTCAGGTACTGCACGATGTGGAGATAATTTTTATATATTATATATATATATATATATATATATATATATATAGCCACAGAAGACCATGGTGTTTGTGTAATGCACAGTAAGGTACAACAAAGCACAGCTGGATTGAAGGCAGCCCTGCCTTTCCATTATCTGATGATGAAGGACATGAAGGGGGCCAGGCTCAGTGTGGAGGAGGTGCTGTCTATCGGGGAGGGGTACAGGCGCCCCAGGATCAGCAGCAGGAGGAAGAGGCAGGGGTGCAGCTTCAGGACCCCCGAATCACTGAGCGAAAGAACGAGAGCAAGAGAGACAGAGAGACAGAAAGAGTCAGCAGGACCCTGACAGAGACAGTCAAGCAGTCAACATCTGCCTGGGATAAACCTTGGTTGCATGAGCTGATCCTTGGGTTATTAATGCTATTGCTGAGGAAACTAAACTAGAGGCTGCCCCTCCCCGAGCTTTGTGCAAGTCTCCAGCTGCACAGGAAACACATGCTTTCATACAAAGTCGATGACTTGTTTTTCTTAGCCGAGGAATGGAAATTAAAGTTTCTGCCAGCAGTGTTTTTACAGGCTTGGGGGGGACGAAACTCGGTGGCAATATTAAACTGAAACAACCATATTACTGACTGGCACGAAAACAGCAGGAGAGGAGGAGCGGCTGTACAGCTCTCAGCAGTGCAAGCCAGCGGCTCAGGCCCTGCTGTCTGTACAGCTGCAAAGGTAATTACTCGACAAAGACAAACATTCAATCCAGCTCCAATTGAATGCCACTCGGAGGGCTCTTTTCATTACACAAATGATTAAATTAAACGCTACTGATGTCTAATCATGACAGGGCTTTGGGTATAGCCAGCTAATTATGACTGCTGTAATTTTGCTTAGCGTCTAATTTCAGAGTTCGCCAGGATACAGCACAATCATGATGTCATTCCAGCATGAGAAAAAGCAATTGCTTACAAACGAGTCTTGCCTCGGTGTGTTGCTACTGTAATAACAAGGTGTGACAGGGCTGCTGCTAGCAACCAGGGATGCAATAATTCATACAGAGAATAGTGAAGTTTGAGTACTGTACTTTCAGCACCAAAGCAATGCATCTGCTTACTAAAGTAATATAACTGTATACATCTTATGGTGTGTTTCAGAGACCCTGATTAGCACTAGTACTGGACTACCTGTTAATTAGGTAAAAAACAGCTTGGTAAAAACCAACAAAAAGGAAATCAGTTTAATTTAGTTCACATGGGTCTCAGCCAGGGGTAAAAATAAGACTTCCATTGCAGAGCAGTTTGACCCAGTCCTGGTTTTTACTGTGAGCTTAATAAGACACACCTGAGCTTGTTACCTATACATTGAGGCATATGAAGCTCATATTAAAACCTAGAATGGGTGAAATTGCTATGCAGTAAGAGCCTTATTTCCATCCCTGGTTTCGGCTCCATCAGCTCAGAACCTGATTCCAGCAGATCTCAGGGGCACTGTGCTACTGGAGGCCTATCACAAGTGGAGTGTGAGAACTAGGAAAGAGGTGCGGTACAGGTTCTGGGAGCAGTAGCATTGGTGGCACAGTAGGGTACACAGCATTATGGCAGGTCCCACCTGTACATTGCTAGCGTGTCTCTTACCTGTCCACGATGCAGGGCTGGGAACTTCATCCTAGAGGAGGGAAGAGAAGTGGAAACAGGGGTTAGCAGCTGGACAGAGAATCAGAGTACAACCAATACATAACCCAGTCAGGGTGAGAATGCACAAGCCAAGAGGCAAGGTTATGAAGATAATTCACTGGGATTAAAGAAACAAGTTCAGCTTCAAATGAGCGCTTGTTTTGCCCACCATTTCCCTGCTGCAACAAGCCTTTGTGTTAAAAGCCTGTTGGTTTTGTTTGTTTTTGGTTTTATATTTGTGCTTTTTTTTCCTTTGTTGTTATTGTGTACTTGCATAAATATTTTTACAGAATAAGTACAATTTGTCCAAATAAATGTAACAACAGTCCTGGTTTGACTGGCTAACACAACACTCAAATACAACAAAATAAAGGAAACTGTTTTCAAATACAAACCATCTGTGGGAACAGAATACACAGCTTAGAGTGCTGAACGGGAGATAAACATGTCATGCATAAAACTAAAATAATCTCAAAAGAATGCTTGTTAAGCCAGGTTTTCTTCTGCAAAATGTAACCGTTCAATCTCATTCCCAGTATCACAGTGGGGCCTGCCCCTCTGCTGTCTGCACCAGGACAACACACAAAAGCTCAGATTCATTCACCACCCGCCAATATTTCCAAATGAATTCATATGAGAAAAAAGACATCTACTGTACATTCTGACCTGTACACTTTTGACACCTCAACTAGGTTGAGACCCGTCTGGTTCTCAACCCACTGGGCTTCTGGCAGCTAGAAGTTACCGAGTTTCAATTCCCCAAACATCAAACTTGCATGACTGTAACCAAAGAAGAATCATGTTTAATTTATAACACCAAACAGAAATAGAGAATTACCCAACAGGGAGACTCGGCCAAAAGCACAACGTGCTTATGTGACTTGTGTTACTAATTTGCCAGTAATGTGCATAATCAAAATATACACTTCTCGTATGCCATTTTCCATTTTACATGTCAGTACTAATCTTTCAACATTAAAATTAGGATTTGTTCTTATTTTTTTGTTCATTTTTTTTTAGTTCTGGTTCCACTGAGACATCTCATCCTGGTCGTCCTATCATTACAAGTTGATGGCTAGCAGAGATGACACTAAATTAAATTTTATTTTTAACGACAGGACAAGGATTCAACAGGGACACGAGGGTTAGTATCCAGAGCGAATTGGGGATTCATTTAAGGAGTGATAACCGAGACTTTGAAATCAATTCAGTTGAAAAGTCTGAGCAAACATATCACTTTGCTTGTTTTCAAAATGGCAACTCTTCTCCAAGTAAGCGGAGTGCAGCATTTATTTGTGTAGTGTTAGTTCTAGAATGTCTACCAGTTCTAGACCTCTTCAGAGCTACAGTGTGAGGCTATAGATCTTATTTGTGTATAGGAGCTTCCTAGTTTCTACTCACACACACATTTTAGCTCACACGGGACTCTATTTTAATGATCAAAGCAGCACCACCTGTTAATTCTATATAACTATCCCACATGGGTGACTTATTCTCCATCACTGTGCAATTCAATTGCACTACAATAGAAAAGGAGCTGCGATATATCAGGGGACTTAGTATAGAGGAAGTCACCCCCACCCCCCAGCTCTGTATCAGGTAGCAGGGATCTGTGGCCTGTATCAACAGATAAGTGAATGGTAGACAGAGCAATGATGATGACAGGGGAGAGCACAGGTTTCCAAGCACTAGAGTAAAGCAATAGGTTTAGAGCAGTGAGGCTGCTTTTAAAAAGTCAGGAAATCAAATCATTAATTAACTCTTTCATAGCTGATACACTGTACAAAACAGCTAATGGTGCCAGAATGCAATTTTTATTCAGGGAGTTGTTACAATTTGAATGATTTAGGTGTCTCTGGGCGAATTTGAAGCTTTCTAACAATGACAGCAACAGTGACTTTCCTGAAGGTCTGCAGCCTCTCAAAACATTGTGCAAAGATAAGCAAAAATGTAAAAAGCTCCCTGTGAAAGGGTGATGGGTAATTCACTGACACAGAAGACAGACATGTATACTTAAAAACACCACACAGGTGCCCAGTTTTATTTTCAGGGGACGTTTTACTTTTTAGCCTGCAGAGGGCGCTGTTGTCCATGGTCTGCTTACCAGCTATGGTAAACAGAACCACGGTCATACCAAAAGACGGTAAACAGTTCAGAGTGCAGGTGCACTTACAGGTGCTCCAAAGAATAATAAAAAAACAGAAGGTGAAAGGAAAAAGGAAAATAAAACAGTAATAAAACTACAAATAAAAGATGCTGAACTTGACAGTGTTATTCTGGTTGTTGCTACCTGCACGACTCAGATCACCAACCTACTCTAGCGACTCCCTCAGCATGCTATTCATAATATGTCGGGGGTCTGTCCAAGGTTTCCCCACTGTCACTATCTCTCTTTCGATTTATCGGTTTCTTTCTCTGGTTTCTTTTCTCTCCGGCTGGTTCTCGGTTCTGGACCAGCGCTTCCGCACACTTAGCGTGTCTAAAAAGGCAGACCTGAGGAAACAGTAGAGCGTTACCTTATAGGGCTAACAATCTCCCCAAGACCTGCCTCCCAGCCACTCAGAGAGAGGGAAAGTCCACACACACCCTTTCCCACCTCCCTGTGTCACTGTCATGACTCACAGGCGGTTGTTGGATGACTGCTGCCCTCTTCCTGCAGCACTATGAACACGCCAGCAAAGTCAGCACAGATCTTCCCCTGCTACACTCCCCTAAAAGCCATAGGTTGAATACTTAAAGACATGATATACAGCAACTGAGGAAGAGTTAATACATGTAATTCACCCTATAATCTTCTGAACTACAAAATCCCTCCCCCACGGTACTTCTAGCAGAGTGGTTTTCAACCTGTGGTACGCATACCTTTACTGGTACGTGACAGGTTTGCTACTGGTACACACCGACAGTTCTTTAATGAAAACCTCAAAACACAATGCTCCCTCAATCCCACCATCGTAAATGTATCAATCTGTTTATACCACTGAATCACAAAGGAATTATAAATTATGATCCATGGCTCCAGACTGCTACTAAAATGGTTACAAATGCAAAAAAAACAACACATTTTGACAACTGTTTTTTAGGGGATATAGGAACAAAAATGCTGCAAGTGTCAATGTTTACCACTACGACACGGCGTCGGTCTTTATATTATAAAACAACAACAAACAAACGCATATCACATGTTTGAATAAACTCAAGTGCAATAAGGACGGTAACAATTTGATCGAATAAAAATGCTTGTAAGTGCAGAGAGGTTTATTAACATAAGCAGAGTACGCAACCCCGGTTTCTTGCAACAGTTGCAATGGTGATCAAACATGTGAGTACTGCTGTGTAAAAAAAAAGTAGTTTAAAATGAACAGCTGCATTTAAGAAACATAGAACAAGAACAGCAACAAATACAAATACACTTAAGGATTGTGTATTGCACACGAGCCATTAACAAAATGCCCTGGAAACTTAAAATAAAGAAACGAATCAATGAAGGGCTGTAATGCAGCAAAAAGCACAAGAATTATTTTTCGCCAGTTATATCGTAGAGTGCCCTAAATAAAGTTTTCAGTCAACACGTCTGTTGTGTCTTGCATCCCAGATATAATAGACTTAGGCTGGGACCAAATCAAAACTTTGACAAGCTGCTAATCGCACTTAAGAAAACTGTTTTAATAGCGTTTGTCCAGGCCTTAGTTACATTGTTTACCGTTAGCAGTTTAATATGATTTAATTGCACAAGATTGCAGATGAGCTGATAATATCTCTTCAGCCAAAGAAGCAGGGACAGTAATTTATGAGAACCGTCACCATTATGTAAAACAGCATATAGCTAGTTTAGTACTAAAGCAGGGTCAGCTGTTGAGCTGTTTTTCAAACTGATCATTTAAAAAATGTGACAGCAGAACACACAGAAATACTTGGGACTGTAATTAGGAATTGTACTATGTACTGCAGTTTACTTGATTGCAGTAAACAAAACAAAACAAAAAAAAAAAACGCTAATTACTAAATTTAGCTCTCAGATTGTGCTACTGAAAATATATGACAACGTGCTTGCTATGGTATATTTAATATTGTAAATATAGCAGAATGAACTCACTTCAATTTAAACTTGTTTTTACTGAAGAACAAACAGTATGTAAATCATAAAAGCTGTCTGTGTGACATGCTGTCAGATCAGGATGTTAGGAACACCGAGCGTGGCAGCTGCAGCATGCTGTCTCCATACTACTGTGCAACTCTACACAATTAATGGTGAAGGGCACAAATTCCATACACAACACTTGCAAAATATTAAAAATATAAACATGCAGAGTCCATGACTAGATTAAGCATTCAGCAGAATGAGGCAACAAACAAGCAAGTGCAGACACGAACCTGGCTGTGACAGAATGAGGCAACAAACAAGCAAGTGCAGACACGAACCTCGCTGTGATGGGGTAGGTCTCTGTTTTACAACAGCAACTTAACATTGCACAGAGTTACTGGCACACCTACTGCTCCCTGCTGGAAACACTGGCACTTGAAAAGGCTGAAAACCACTGTTCTAGCAAAAAGCTTGTAAACAAATAGAAGTTACAAAAGGTATAGCAACATTGCATACATCTGAAATACTAAGAGCCATTTCAAACACATTGCAGCTTTGAGATGGCTCAAACCCAGCAAGGGAGATACCAGCACAATCTAACCTATAAAACACACACCCCAACATTATGCAATGTGCATCTCTAGTATATTGTCCTATCAAACATACACCACTAACGTTATGCAATGTGCATCTCCAGTATACTGCCCTATCAAACACACACCACTAACATTATGCAATGTGCATCTCCAGTATACTGTCCTATCAAACATACATGTTTCATACAGACAGTAATTCTTGTTCTAATAGTGTAACTGAGGGACCTCACCCTCACTCCTGCTAGTACTGTACACTGGAATACACTTTAATGAGGTGCAGGAGTCCAGCTAGTACTGTACACTACAATACAGTGTAATGCAGTGCAAGAGTCCTGCTAGTACTGTACACTGTAATACAGTGTAGTGAGGTGCAGGAGTCCTGCTATTACTGTACACTAGAATACACTTTAATGAGGTGCAGGAGTCCAGCTAGTACTGTACACTACAATACAGTGTAATGCAGTGCAGGAGTCCTGCTAGTACTGTACACTGTAATACAGTGTAGTGAGGTGCAGGAGTCCTGCTATTACTGTACACTGCAATACAGTGTAATGAGGTGCAGGAGTCCAGCTAGTACTGTACACTAGAATACACTTTAATGAGGTGCAGGAGTCCTGCTAGTACTGTACACCTCAAACTTGGTTTCAAGCCGCTGCACAGCACACCAGGGGAGGTTTGGGGTTTGATACAGCAGAGTTGTGTCAAGCTTGGTTTCAAACCACTGCACAGCACACCAGGGGAGACTTGGGGTTTGACACAGCAGCTTGCCTCAAGCTAGATTTCAAGCCACTGACTTGGTGGTCCCTGTGGCTGCTTCCTGGGCTGGACCTGTTCCTCCAGATCTCTTTAGCAGTTGTGGGAACACCACATTCTGGCTGTTGTGCCTTGCCATGGTGTACAGTCCCTCTTTGACAGTATGTGTGATTGTCTTTAGTACTGTCTCCTGTTGTTCCCCCATCTCGTGTAGTTTTCATTTGTTTGGCACAGTGTCAGCGCAGTGAGAGCACCCCTGATACCCAGAGACTCTGGCTGTAGCCACTTAACCACATCCCAAATGTCAAGGCTTTAAGGGCTAATAAAACATTCATTAAAACACTGCTTTGTTTTCTGTGGCTTTTCTATAAACTTTAAAAGGTTTTTTTTTTTTTTTTTTAATTTAGTTGTTGCCAATTATTTTTCTATTTTCACCCAATTTGAATTGGCCAATTATTATTTATTTATGCTCGGCTCACCGCTACCACCCCTGTGCTGACTTGGGAGCGGCGAAGATGAACACATGCTGACCTCCGAAGCGTGTGCCATCAGCCGCCCGCTTCTTTACACACTGCGGATTCACCATGCAGCCGCCCAGGAGCTACAGCATAGGAGAACAACGCAGCTCCCGGGCCGCTAACAGGCAAGCCCACAGGCGCCCGGCCAGAATACAGGGGTCGCTGGTGCGCAGTGAGCCGAGGACACCCTGGCCGACCTATGCCCCTCCCCCCTCACAAGAAGCTAAAATCAGCAGGAGCTAGAATCTTTGTTTGCATACATACAAGACCGCTGATTCCTCCATGCATCCCTAGATTCGGATACTTTCAACACCCTGTGATGAAGGGAGGACAACATCACACTGCTACAGAGGGACAGTCAAAGTGGCCTGGAGGTCAAGGAGTTTGTCCCTGGAAGAGGTCAGCTCTGTGGTCACAAATCCTCCAGAGCTGGATGGGCTCTGTGGGAGATTGAAAACGAACACCATGAGGCAATCGTTGGCTCTCACCAAGTGAAAGGGTTCCAAGAGTCAGCTTGGCTTGTTTTAGTCAGTTCTCATAGCCAGGCAACACACTGGCTTTTAATCAATACAGCCTCTGAGTTACCCCCTAGCTCCTCAACCACAACTAATAAACACTATTAAAAAGCGTTGAATTTAGAAATACTGATAGAAACTGAACTACAATCACAAAGGTTTTGATTACAGGTCTTTTTTCAATGTCTTAATTTTCCAACGTTTTTTGAAGACTCTGAAAAGTACATCTGGTCGAAAAGTTTGTTATTGAATTTGTGTTTCTATTAGTATTCCTAGCTCTTCAGCATTAGGGGTACACAGTCTAGGGTAAAAGGAACTCCACATTGCAGTTATAGTATACTGGGTTTAACAAGGGTACTGAGAAATGTATTAAATGTTTTTAAATAGTATTTCCTTAGTGGTATCTATGGAGCAGCAAAGCTTTCCCTAACCCTGACCTTGAGGAAATCAACGATGCAATTTCTTAGAACTGTGTCCGCTTTCCAGCCAGATTCCTGAGCTAGATCACTTTCCATGCCTCTCACAGCGAGCGAGGAGTCTGGGGTTTAAAACTGAAAGCAGTGGCATCAATCACTTTAATAGCCTCTAAATTACATAGCTTTGACCTGCATAGTGCCTGCTGAAACCAAAGTCTCTTGCAGGGAGAAGATAACAAGATGATAAAGATGATTTACTCAGTCTCTGACATTTAATAATGGTCTGGGAAAGGGAGCTTTTAGTGCGCAGAGCACATTTCAATTAACTTCTCATGAAGAAAAACAAATTGTCAACTGCTGAACATAAGCCCACCACGGGAGACCTTCTGCACTCTAAATACACAACTGTCATGACATGACAACAAACCCACACGCTTTAATAGACTGAAAGTGCACCTCTTCAAAACTTCTGTGGTAAGAGTCCATGCCAAAGGTGTAACATTAAAAGAAAGCACAAGGTTTACAATTGATCAGTCAGGTTTTGTGCAGATTTCTTATAACCCTACAGTGGATGTGATCCAGTCTAAAAGGAGCTTTACAATCTTGACAGTCACATCAACACCAGCATAGAGGTTGCTTTGATCAAGTTCTACCCCACCAGGATAAGTCACCCCTAAATTTGGACAGGATCGGGGAACACCTTGGTTTCATCAACCACCTACTTGTAGGGGGGACCCAAGGATAACTATGGATAGGTGGTTGATGCAATCACCCCCCTTGTAAAAGATACAATCTGCTCACTTCAGCGATGGGAATAAGACTCACTAAAGGTTTTACTACTAGTTTGATTAGCCACAGTGTATAGGTACACCACACTGCACTTGACACACATCCTGATAATACCGGGTTACAGAGGCTTATTTAAACGTATTAATCTCACAGAACATCTGCCAGTTTGAAAAACCCTCTTGGAATTCCTTGTGCTTCTTTCAGCAAAGGGATTGAAGCATGTTCAGAGATTTTCATGATAAAGCATTCTTGTAATGTATTGTATTTTTAATGTAAAGAGCAATTGCCTTCTAGTGCTATATATATAGAGGTCTTAAACAGACTGCCTGCAGATTGCTATACTAATGTTTGATCCCACAATGGTACAGTAACAAAGTATACATAACGAACTCTTGCTGATGCATGTTTGACTGACCTTGATGAAAGGCCTCAAGTCAGTCACGGTTAAACAGTCAAAAACAAGCGTCTCCTTCAGTACAGAAATGAGAAGTAAACAAGGCTCTGGTGTATTGCATCTTTTACTGCTTCGGAGATCTGGACAATACAACAGGGCATGTCGGTGTGAAAAGAACCTTTAAGAAGGCACAGATATCTTCAAGCTGGAAGCCTGAACTTGCAGAGGCAGGTAAGGGAGAGAAGAAAGGGAGGGACGCCTGACGCTGACAGTCCATGGCAAGGCTACATCTAATTCTAATTTATCGATCAGGGTTGGTACGGAGCTCTCATTATCCTACAGTGGCGGCTGTTGCATAGTTCAGCAGATCTCCCCAATGAACAATATTTCTGTGTTCATGCATCCTACCTGTGCAAGGTAAAGGTCTTCAACTCTCCAGTCCAATGTTTGCATACCAGACAGAGAGACACACACACATAAATACAAAACACACACACATACACAGTGCAGGCTTGAACTATGAATGTGTACACGTTTAGAACAATAGTTTTCCAGGCTTTATGTTTTATTTGTTCATTATTGGTTTGTTATTGGGTCATTATAAGGCAAACAGGGAGCGGAATCTAGAGAATCAGATTTATTCCTTGTAACGACAACAATTCAATCCAATATCATTTTGTATTGCTTTGTTGAACAGCCCCTGACCACACACTACACAGTGTTTGCAGATCTTGGGGAGACAAAGGCAAACCACTTCTTGAAGATTTCGAAGAATAGAACAACACAAACAAACAGCTGTGCGGGTTGAGTCCCCCGTGATGATTGAGGCAGAGCTCCAGGGGCTTGGCTGTCAGGACTGCAATCATTTCATTTTCATTCATCGTTTTCCGGATAACTGTCTTTCGCAGAGTGTTTGTATTTAGTTTAACGATGCCCATATGGTTTTAGAAATAGTTTTTACATTCTTAGGAATGTTATTTTCTTGCAAGCTATAATCTGCAGTCTATGTTCTGTAATACGGTGTCATTGTACAGTGAACCAGGCCTTTAGCATGACCTCTAGAGTATTGATCAGAAAGTGAAATCCTACAGGGGGCGCTGCCAACACTCCACATGGTCAGAGTGATATAAAAGAAGCTGTTCATACTGTACATCTTCAATAACATGGCTTCTATTTACTAAAAAAAAAAAAAAAAAAAAAAAAAAAAAACAGGAGGCTATATGGAGGTTATATGCAACCAGGATGCATACATTAAGCAATGCACCAGTGAGCATTGCATGGTACTGTAGAGTACATACTTTAAATGTGGGCTCATTTATTTGTATTTTTTTTTTATCAGCAGCAAGTTCATCATGTCGCCAATTCATTTTTAATGCTAACCTAGTGGAAAGTTATTTGCTTGCCAGGCAGAAAGAAATAATAAACATGACCCTTGCCAATCAAAGACCCATGTCACGTAAAATGGAATATGATCAGGCCAGTTTATAGCATAGTATTTAACAGTAGCTGAGTTATTGATAGGGGCTGTGTAAACATGGCTATGGTGCCTCCTTTTAATTAATAGCAGAGATAAAACAAGACAAGTGTGAGCACATAGCTCACATTATGAATCCTGTTCCTGTGCACTGCACTCCTGAGCTCTTCCGTGCATGTAAAGTGTGAACTTCTGCTAAAGACTGTCCTCAGCCAGCTTCAGCACAATTGGACACGTGTTTCTCTATATACACGCAAAACTCTACAGTGTGACTGAGAGCATGGTTAAAAGGGACTTGATTTTTTCAAGGTGTTATTTAAAGATGTAATGATAAAAACACAGCACACACCGAAGCAGGCCCGCCAAAGCGGATTCACGATTAACCAGAAGACCCAACACCACTGCACGCTTGAGAATGACAATTCTCGTAGATCTATTGAAAGCCAGCTGCTGTTTTTGGAGGGGTCTTTAAGAGGAAAAGGTTCTTATAGCAGGGGTTCCAAAGGTGTGCCGTGACGCAGTCCCGGGGGGCCACTTTTTCTATTAATACTGAAAAGCAGGCGCTGGCGGCAGCAGTAACTGTATAAAAATAAAGTGAAGCAAGATAGTGTGGCAGACTGCCAGTACTGTACACTGCAATACAGTGTAATGAGGTGCAGGAGTCCTGCTAGTACTGTACACTGTAATACAGTGTAGTGAGGTGCAGGAGTCCAGCTAGTACTGTAAACTGCAATACAGTGTAATGAGGTGCAGGAGTCCAGCTAGTATTGTACACTGTAATACAATGTAGTGAGGTGCAGGAGTCCAGCTAGTACTGTAAACTGCAATACAGTGTAATGAGGTGCAGGAGTCCAGCTAGTAAAGTACACTGTAATACAGTGTATTGAGGTGCAGGAGTCCTGCTAGTACTGTACACTGTAATACAGTGTAATGAGGTGCAGGAGTCCAGCTAGTAGTGTACACTGCAATAGTACACTGTACACTGCAATAGGATCAAGGCAGAAATTCACAAAGCAGAGCTAACAGATTGCCTATCCGTAGTTCGGGGGTGGGGGTGGGGGGGGATGTTGCAAGCCAACTAAATGTGATTGTGTAAGTTGTATTTGATTGTACAGGGTAGTGGCGAAAAAAGTGATGGAATCGTTCATTAAGCTGGCTGAGTTCTACAGTCAGTTGAGAGGCGATGGAATCGTTCATTAAGCTGGCTGAGTTCTACAGTCAGTTGAGAGGCGATGGAATCGTTCATTAAGCTGGCTGAGTTCTACAGTCAGTTGAGAGGCGATGGAATCGTTCATTAAGCTGGCTGAGTTCTACAGTCAGTTGAGAGGCGATGGAATCGTTCATTAAGCTGGCTGAGTTCTACAGTCAGTTGAGAGGTGATGGAATCGTTCATTAAGCTGGCTGAGTTCTACAGTCAGTTGAGAGGCGATGGAATCGTTCATTAAGCTGGCTGAGTTCTACAGTCAGTTGAGAGGTGATGGAATCGTTCATTAAGCTGGCTGAGTTCTACAGTCAGTTGAGAGGAGATGGAATCGTTCATTAAGCTGGCTGAGTTCTACAGTCAGTTGAGAGGAGATGGAATCGTTCATTAAGCTGGCTGAGTTCTACAGTCAGTTGAGAGGCGATGGAATCGTTCATTAAGCTGGCTGAGTTCTACAGTCAGTTGAGAGGTGATGGAATCGTTCATTAAGCTGGCTGAGTTCTACAGTCAGTTGAGAGGTGATGGAATCGTTCATTAAGCTGGCTGAGTTCTACAGTCAGTTGAGAGGCGATGGAATCGTTCATTAAGCT